>NW_028253666.1:0-51825 GCF_964263255.1 Lissotriton vulgaris
CTGCTGTTATTGATCAGGACCAGTTCCGCTCCCAGCATACAGGCTCTGCTCCCGAGCTCGTCAGCTCCTCAGCTCACGAGAGCCTAATTTGTAACAACTGTGGGGGTGGGAGCGCGCCCGGACATGCTCAGCGAAATTACCTCTTGCATCCTGGTAAATGTAGTTACTCATATCTCGCTCAATGTCTCAGTTCGTAATATTCAAAGCCAGTGCTTAAATTATTCTTGCAGTTCGTATCCCTAGACACGTGTTTCTTGCTTCCGCATTCATCAGTAGGGAAAAAATGACATATTCTTAGGTTGCTGTGCATGCTGCTGTTATTGATCAGGACCAGTTCCTCTCCCAGCATACAGGCTCTGCTCCCGAGCTCGTCAGCTCCTCGGCTCACGAGAGCCTAATTTGTAACAACTGTGGGGGTGGGAGCGCGCCCGGACATGCTCAGCGAAATTACCTCTTGCATCCTGGTAAATGTAGTTACTCATATCTCGCTCAATGTCTCAGTTCGTAATATTCAAAGCCAGTGCTTAAATTATTCTTGCAGTTCGTATCCCTAGACACGTGTTTCTTGCTTCCGCATTCATCAGTAGGGAAAAAATGACATATTCTTAGGTTGCTGTGCATGCTGCTGTTATTGATCAGGACCAGTTCCTCTCCCAGCATACAGGCTCTGCTCCCGAGCTCGTCAGCTCCTCGGCTCACGAGAGCCTAATTTGTAACAACTGTGGGGGTGGGAGCGCGCCCGGACATGCTCAGCGAAATTACCTCTTGCATCCTGGTAAATGTAGTTACTCATATCTCGCTCAATGTCTCAGTTCGTAATATTCAAAGCCAGTGCTTAAATTATTCTTGCAGTTCGTATCCCTAGACACGTGTTTCTTGCTTCCGCATTCATCAGTAGGGAAAAAATGACATATTCTTAGGTTGCTGTGCATGCTGCTGTTATTGATCAGGACCAGTTCCTCTCCCAGCATACAGGCTCTGCTCCCGAGCTCGTCAGCTCCTCGGCTCACAAGAGCCTAATTTGTAACAACTGTGGGGGTGGGAGCGCGCCCGGACATGCTCAGCGAAATTACCTCTTGCATCCTGGTAAATGTAGTTACTCATATCTCGCTCAATGTCTCAGTTCGTAATATTCAAAGCCAGTGCTTAAATTATTCTTGCAGTTCGTATCCCTAGACACGTGTTTCTTGCTTCCGCATTCATCAGTAGGGAAAAAATGACATATTCTTAGGTTGCTGTGCATGCTGCTGTTATTGATCAGGACCAGTTCCTCTCCCAGCATACAGGCTCTGCTCCCGAGCTCGTCAGCTCCTCGGCTCACAAGAGCCTAATTTGTAACAACTGTGGGGGTGGGAGCGAGCCCGGACATGCTCAGCGAAATTACCTCTTGCATCCTGGTAAATGTAGTTACTCATATCTCGCTCAATGTCTCAGTTCGTAATATTCAAAGCCAGTGCGTAATTATTCTTGCAGTTCGTATCCCTAGACACGTGTTTCTTGCTTCCGCATTCATCAGTAGGGAAAAAATGACATATTCTTAGGTTGCTGTGCATGCTGCTGTTATTGATCAGGACCAGTTCCTCTCCCAGCATACAGGCTCTGCTCCCGAGCTCGTCAGCTCCTCGGCTCACGAGAGCCTAATTTGTAACAACTGTGGGGGTGGGAGCGCGCCCGGACATGCTCAGCGAAATTACCTCTTGCATCCTGGTAAATGTTGTTACTCATATCTCGCTCAATGTCTCAGTTCGTAATATTCAAAGCCAGTGCTTAAATTATTCTTGCAGTTCGTATCCCTAGACACGTGTTTCTTGCTTCCGCATTCATCAGTAGGGAAAAAATGACATATTCTTAGGTTGCTGTGCATGCTGCTGTTATTGATCAGGACCAGTTCCTCTCCCAGCATACAGGCTCTGCTCCCGAGCTCGTCAGCTCCTCGGCTCACGAGAGCCTAATTTGTAACAACTGTGGGGTTGGGAGCGCGCCCGGACATGCTCAGCGAAATTACCTCTTGCATCCTGGTAAATGTAGTTACTCATATCTCGCTCAATGTCTCAGTTCGTAATATTCAAAGCCAGTGCTTAAATTATTCTTGCAGTTCGTATCCCTAGACACGTGTTTCTTGCTTCCGCATTCATCAGTAGGGAAAAAATGACATATTCTTAGGTTGCTGTGCATGCTGCTGTTATTGATCAGGACCAGTTCCGCTCCCAGCATACAGGCTCTGCTCCCGAGCTCGTCAGCTCCTCAGGTCACGAGAGCCTAATTTGTAACAACTGTGGGGATGGGAGCGCGCCCGGACATGCTCAGCGAAATTACCTCTTGCATCCTGGTAAATGTAGTTACTCATATCTCGCTCAATGTCTCAGTTCGTAATATTCAAAGCCAGTGCTTAAATTATTCTTGCAGTTCGTATCCCTAGACACGTGTTTCTTGCTTCCGCATTCATCAGTAGGGAAAAAATAACATATTCTTAGGTTGCTGTGCATGCTGCTGTTATTGATCAGGACCAGTTCCTCTCCCAGCATACAGGCTCTGCTCCCGAGCTCGTCAGCTCCTCGGCTCACGAGAGCCTAATTTGTAACAACTGTGGGGGTGGGAGCGCGCCCGGACATGCTCAGCGAAATTACCTCTTGCATCCTGGTAAATGTAGTTACTCATATCTCGCTCAATGTCTCAGTTCGTAATATTCAAAGCCAGTGCTTAAATTATTCTTGCAGTTCGTATCCCTAGACACGTGTTTCTTGCTTCCGCATTCATCAGTAGGGAAAAAATGACATATTCTTAGGTTGCTGTGCATGCTGCTGTTATTGATCAGGACCAGTTCCTCTCCCAGCATACAGGCTCTGCTCCCGAGCTCGTCAGCTCCTCGGCTCACAAGAGCCTAATTTGTAACAACTGTGGGGGTGGGAGCGCGCCCGGACATGCTCAGCGAAATTACCTCTTGCATCCTGGTAAATGTAGTTACTCATATCTCGCTCAATGTCTCAGTTCGTAATATTCAAAGCCAGTGCTTAAATTATTCTTGCAGTTCGTATCCCTAGACACGTGTTTCTTGCTTCCGCATTCATCAGTAGGGAAAAAATGACATATTCTTAGGTTGCTGTGCATGCTGCTGTTATTGATCAGGACCAGTTCCTCTCCCAGCATACAGGCTCTGCTCCCGAGCTCGTCAGCTCCTCGGCTCACGAGAGCCTAATTTGTAACAACTGTGGGGGTGGAAGCGCGCCCCGACATGCTCAGCGAAATTACCTCTTGCATCCTGGTAAATGTAGTTACTCATATCTCGCTCAATGTCTCAGTTCGTAATATTCAAAGCCAGTGCTTAAATTATTCTTGCAGTTTGTATCCCTAGACACGTGTTTCTTGCTTCCGCATTCATCAGTAGGGAAAAAATGACATATTCTTAGGTTGCTGTGCATGCTGCTGTTATTGATCAGGACCAGTTCCTCTCCCAGCATAGAGGCTCTGCTCCCGAGCTCGTCAGCTCCTCGGCTCACAAGAGCCTAATTTGTAACAACTGTGGGGGTGGGAGCGCGCCCGGACATGCTCAGCGAAATTACCTCTTGCATCCTGGTAAATGTAGTTACTAATATCTCGCTCAATGTCTCAGTTCGTAATATTCAAAGCCAGTGCTTAAATTATTCTTGCAGTTTGTATCCCTAGACACGTGTTTCCTGCTTCCGCATTCATCAGTAGGGAAAAAATGACATATTCTTAGGTTGCTGTGCATGCTGCTGTTATTGATCAGGACCAGTTCCTCTCCCAGCATACAGGCTCTGCTCCCGAGCTCGTCAGCTCCTCGGCTCACGAGAGCCTAATTTGTAACAACTGTGGGGGTGGGAGCGCGCCCGGACATGCTCAGCGAAATTACCTCTTGCATCCTGGTAAATGTAGTTACTCATATCTCGCTCAATGTCTCAGTTCGTAATATTCAAAGCCAGTGCTTAAATTATTCTTGCAGTTCGTATCCCTAGACACGTGTTTCTTGCTTCCGCATTCATCAGTAGGGAAAAAATGACATATTCTTAGGTTGCTGTGCATGCTGCTGTTATTGATCAGGACCAGTTCCTCTCCCAGCATACAGGCTCTGCTCCCGAGCTCGTCAGCTCCTCGGCTCACGAGAGCCTAATTTGTAACAACTGTGGGGGTGGGAGCGCGCCCGGACATGCTCAGCGAAATTACCTCTTGCATCCTGGTAAATGTAGTTACTCATATCTCGCTCAATGTCTCAGTTCGTAATATTCAAAGCCAGTGCTTAAATTATTCTTGCAGTTCATATCCCTAGACACGTGTTTCTTGCTTCCGCATTCATCAGTAGGGAAAAAATGACATATTCTTAGGTTGCTCTGCATGCTGCTGTTATTGATCAGGACCAGTTCCTCTCCCAGCATACAGGCTCTGCTCCCGAGCTCGTCAGCTCCTCGGCTCATGAGAGCCTAATTTGTAACAACTGTGGGGGTGGGAGCGCGCCCGGACATGCTCAGCGAAATTACCTCTTGCATCCTGGTAAATGTAGTTACTCATATCTCGCTCAATGTCTCAGTTCGTAATATTCAAAGCCAGTGCTTAAATTATTCTTGCAGTTCGTATCCCTAGACACGTGTTTCTTGCTTCCGCATTCATCAGTAGGGAAAAAATGACATA
Organism: Lissotriton vulgaris; assembly: GCF_964263255.1. Taxonomy (NCBI): domain Eukaryota; kingdom Metazoa; phylum Chordata; class Amphibia; order Caudata; family Salamandridae; genus Lissotriton; species Lissotriton vulgaris. The sequence goes on from NW_028253666.1 coordinate 4,645, forward strand.
TTCTTAGGTTGCTGTGCATGCTGCTGTTATTGATCAGGACCAGTTCCTCTCCCAGCATACAGGCTCTGCTCCCGAGCTCGTCAGCTCCTCGGCTCATGAGAGCCTAATTTGTAACAACTGTGGGGGTGGGAGCGCGCCCGGACATGCTCAGCGAAATTACCTCTTGCATCCTGGTAAATGTAGTTACTCATATCTCGCTCAATGTCTCAGTTCGTAATATTCAAAGCCAGTGCTTAAATTATTCTTGCAGTTCGTATCCCTAGACACGTGTTTCTTGCTTCCGCATTCATCAGTAGGGAAAAAATGACATATTCTTAGGTTGCTGTGCATGCAGCTGTTATTGATCAGGACCAGTTCCTCTCCCAGCATACAGGCTCTGCTCCCGAGCTCGTCAGCTCCTCGGCTCACGAGAGCCTAATTTGTAACAACTGTGGGGGTGGGAGCGCGCCCGGACATGCTCAGCAAAATTACCTCTTGCATTCTGGTAAATGTAGTTACTCATATCTCGCTCAATGTCTCAGTTCGTAATATTCAAAGCCAGTGCTTAAATTATTCTTGCAGTTCGTATCCCTAGACACGTGTTTCTTGCTTCCGCATTCATCAGTAGGGAAAAATTGACCTATTCTTAGGTTGCTGTGCATGCTGCTGTTATTGATCAGGACCAGTTCCTCTCCCAGCATACAGGCTCTGCTCCCGAGCTCGTCAGCTCCTCGGCTCACAAGAGCCTAATTTTTAACAACTGTGGGGGTGGGAGTGCGCCCTGACATGCTCAGCGAAATTACCTCTTGCATCCTGGTAAATGTAGTTACTCATATCTCGCTCAATGTCTCAGTTCGTAATATTCAAAGCCAGTGCTTAAATTATTCTGGCAGTTCGTATCCCTAGACACGTGTTTCTTGCTTCCGCATACATCAGTAGGGAAAAAATGACATATTCTTAGGTTGCTGTGCATGCTGCTGTTATTGATCAGGACCAGTTCCTCTCCCAGCATACAGGCTCTGCTCCCGAGCTCGTCAGCTCCTCGGCTCACGAGAGCCTAATTTGTAACAACTGTGCGGGTGGGAGCGCGCCCGGACATGCTCAGCGAAATTACCTCTTGCATCCTGGTAAATGTAGTTACTCATATCTCGCTCAATGTCTCAGTTCGTAATATTCAAAGCCAGTGCTTAAATTATTCTTGCAGTTCGTATCCCTAGACACGTGTTTCTTGCTTCCGCATTCATCAGTAGGGAAAAAATGACATATTCTTAGGTTGCTGTGCATGCTGCTGTTATTGATCAGGACCAGTTCCTCTCCCAGCATACAGGCTCTGCTCCCGAGCTCGTCAGCTCCTCGGCTCACAAGAGCCTAATTTTTAACAACTGTGGGGGTGAGAGCGCGCCCGGACGTGCTCAGCGAAATTACCTCTTGCATCCTGGTAAATGTAGTTACTCATATCTCGCTCAATGTCTCAGTTCGTAATATTCAAAGCCAGTGCTTAAATTATTCTGGTAGTTCGTATCCCTAGACACGTGTTTCTTGCTTCCGCATACATCAGTAGGGAAAAAATGACATATTCTTAGGTTGCTGTGCATGCTGCTGTTATTGATCAGGACCAGTTCCTCTCCCAGCATACAGGCTCTGCTCCCGAGCTCGTCAGCTCCTCGGCTCACAAGAGCCTAATTTTAAACAACTGTGGGGGTGGGAGCGCGCCCGGACATGCTCAGCGAAATTACCTCTTGCATCCTGGTAAATGTAGTTACTCATATCTCGCTCAATGTCTCAGTTCATTATATTCAAAGCCAGTGCTTAAATTATTCTTGCAGTTCGTATCCCTAGACACGTGTTTCTTGCTTCCGCATTCATCAGTAGGGAAAAAATGACATATTCTTAGGTTTCTGTGCATGCTGCTGTTGTTGATCAGGACCAGTTCCTCTCCCAGCATACAGGCTCTGCTCCCGAGCTCGTCAGCTCCTCGGCTCACAAGAGCCTAATTTGTAACAACTGTGGGGGTGGGAGCGAGCCCGGACATGCTCAGCGAAATTACCTCTTGCATCCTGGTAAATGTAGTTACTCATATCTCGCTCAATGTCTCAGTTCGTAATATTCAAAGCCAGTGCGTAATTATTCTTGCAGTTCGTATCCCTAGACACGTGTTTCTTGCTTCCGCATTCATCAGTAGGGAAAAAATGACATATTCTTAGGTTGCTGTGCATGCTGCTGTTATTGATCAGGACCAGTTCCTCTCCCAGCATACAGGCTCTGCTCCCGAGCTCGGCAGCTCCTCGGCTCACGAGAGCCTAATTTGTAACAACTGTGGGGGTGGGAGCGCGCCCGGACATGCTCAGCGAAATTACCTCTTGCATCCTGGTAAATGTAGTTACTCATATCTCGCTCAATGTCTCAGTTCGTAATATTCAAAGTCAGTGCTTAAATTATTCTTGCAGTTCGTATCCCTAGACACGTGTTTCTTGCTTCCGCATTCATCAGTAGAGAAAAAATGACATATTCTTAGGTTGCTGTGCATGCTGCTGTTATTGATCAGGACCAGTTCCTCTCCCAGCATACAGGCTCTGCTCCCGAGCTCGTCAGCTCCTCGGCTCACGAGAGCCTAATTTGTAACAACTGTGGGGTTGGGAGCGCGCCCGGACATGCTCAGCGAAATTACCTCTTGCATCCTGGTAAATGTAGTTACTCATATCTCGCTCAATGTCTCAGTTCGTAATATTCAAAGCCAGTGCTTAAATTATTCTTGCAGTTCGTATCCCTAGACACGTGTTTCTTGCTTCCGCATTCTTCAGTAGGGAAAAAATGACATATTCTTAGGTTGCTGTGCATGCTGCTGTTATTGATCAGGACCAGTTCCGCTCCCAGCATACAGGCTCTGCTCCCGAGCTCGTCAGCTCCTCAGCTCACGAGAGCCTAATTTGTAACAACTGTGGGGGTGGGAGCGTGCCCGGACATGCTCAGCGAAATTACCTCTTGCATCCTGGTAAATGTAGTTACTCATATCTCGCTCAATGTCTCAGTTCGTAATATTCAAAGCCAGTGCTTAAATTATTCTTGCAGTTCGTATCCCTAGACACGTGTTTCTTGCTTCCGCATTCATCAGTAGGGAAAAAATGACATATTCTTAGGTTGCTGTGCATGCTGCTGTTATTGATCAGGACCAGTTCCTCTCCCAGCATACAGGCTCTGCTCCCGAGCTCGTCAGCTCCTCGGCTCACAAGAGCCTAATTTGTAACAACTGTGGGGGTGGGAGCGCGCCCGGACATGCTCAGCGAAATTACCTCTTGCATCCTGGTAAATGTAGTTACTCATATCTCGCTCAATGTCTCAGTTCGTAATATTCAAAGCCAGTGCTTAAATTATTCTTGCAGTTCGTATCCCTAGACACGTGTTTCTTGCTTCCGCATTCATCAGTAGGGAAAAAATGACATATTCTTAGGTTGCTGTGCATGCTGCTGTTATTGATCAGGACCAGTTCCTCTCCCAGCATACAGGCTCTGCTCCCGAGCTCGTCAGCTCCTCGGCTCACGAGAGCCTAATTTGTAACAACTGTGGGGGTGGAAGCGCGCCCCGACATGCTCAGCGAAATTACCTCTTGCATCCTGGTAAATGTAGTTACTCATATCTCGCTCAATGTCTCAGTTCGTAATATTCAAAGCCAGTGCTTAAATTATTCTTGCAGTTCGTATCCCTAGACACGTGTTTCTTGCTTCCGCATTCATCAGTAGGGAAAAAATGACATATTCTTAGGTTGCTGTGCATGCTGCTGTTATTGATCAGGACCAGTTCCTCTCCCAGCATAGAGGCTTTGCTCCCGAGCTCGTCAGCTCCTCGGCTCACAAGAACCTAATTTGTAACAACTGTGGGGGTGGGAGCGCGCCCGGACATGCTCAGCGAAATTACCTCTTGCATCCTGGTAAATGTAGTTACTCATATCTCGCTCAATGTCTCAGTTCGTAATATTCAAAGCCAGTGCTTAAATTATTCTTGCAGTTCGTATCCCTAGACACGTGTTTCTTGCTTCCGCATTCATCAGTAGGGAAAAAATGACATATTCTTAGGTTGCTGTGCATGCTGCTGGTATTGATCAGGACCAGTTCCTCTCCCAGCATACAGGCTCTGCTCCCGAGCTCGTCAGCTCCTCGGCTCACGAGAGCCTAATTTGTAACAACTGTGGGGTTGGGAGCGCGCCCGGACATGCTCAGCAAAATTACCTCTTGCATCCTGGTAAATGTAGTTACTCATATCTCGCTCAATGTCTCAGTTCGTAATATTCAAAGCCAGTGCTTAAATTATTCTTGCAGTTCGTATCCCTAGACACGTGTTTCTTGCTTCCGCATTCTTCAGTAGGGAAAAAATGACATATTCTTAGGTTGCTGTGCATGCTGCTGTTATTGATCAGGACCAGTTCCGCTCCCAGCATACAGGCTCTGCTCCCGAGCTCGTCAGCTCCTCAGCTCACGAGAGCCTAATTTGTAACAACTGTGGGGGTGGGAGCGTGCCCGGACATGCTCAGCGAAATTACCTCTTGCATCCTGGTAAATGTAGTTACTCATATCTCGCTCAATGTCTCAGTTCGTAATATTCAAAGCCAGTGCTTAAATTATTCTTGCAGTTCGTATCCCTAGACACGTGTTTCTTGCTTCCGCATTCATCAGTAGGGAAAAAATGACATATTCTTAGGTTGCTGTGCATGCTGCTGTTATTGATCAGGACCAGTTCCTCTCCCAGCATACAGGCTCTGCTCCCGAGCTCGTCAGCTCCTCGGCTCACGAGAGCCTAATTTGTAACAACTGTGGGGGTGGGAGCGCGCCCGGACATGCTCAGCGAAATTACCTCTTGCATCCTGGTAAATGTAGTTACTCATATCTCGCTCAATGTCTCAGTTCGTAATATTCAAAGCCAGTGCTTAAATTATTCTTGCAGTTCGTATCCCTAGACACGTGTTTCTTGCTTCCGCATTCATCAGTAGGGAAAAAATGACATATTCTTAGGTTGCTGTGCATGCTGCTGTTATTGATCAGGACCAGTTCCTCTCCCAGCATACAGGCTCTGCTCCTGAGCTCGTCAGCTCCTCGGCTCACGAGAGCCTAATTTGTAACAACTGTGGGGGTGGGAGCGCGCCCGGACATGCTCAGCGAAATTACCTCTTGCATCCTGGTAAATGTAGTTACTCATATCTCGCTCAATGTCTCAGTTCGTAATATTCAAAGCCAGTGCTTAAATTATTCTTGCAGTTCGTATCCCTAGACACGTGTTTCTTGCTTCCGCATTCATCAGTAGGGAAAAAATGACATATTCTTAGGTTGCTGTGCATGCTGCTGTTATTGATCAGGACCAGTTCCTCTCCCAGCATACAGGCTCTGCTCCCGAGCTCGTCAGCTCCTCGGCTCACAAGAGCCTAATTTGTAACAACTGTGGGGGTGGGAGCGCGCCCGGACATGCTCAGCGAAATTACCTCTTGCATCCTGGTAAATGTAGTTACTCATATCTCGCTCAATGTCTCAGTTCGTAATATTCAAAGCCAGTGCTTAAATTATTCTTGCAGTTCGTATCCCTAGACACGTGTTTCTTGCTTCCGCATTCATCAGTAGGGAAAAAATGACATATTCTTAGGTTGCTGTGCATGCTGCTGTTATTGATCAGGACCAGTTCCTCTCCCAGCATACAGGCTCTGCTCCCGAGCTCGTCAGCTCCTCGGCTCACGAGAGCCTAATTTGTAACAACTGTGGGGGTGGAAGCGCGCCCCGACATGCTCAGCGAAATTACCTCTTGCATCCTGGTAAATGTAGTTACTCATATCTCGCTCAATGTCTCAGTTCGTAATATTCAAAGCCAGTGCTTAAATTATTCTTGCAGTTCGTATCCCTAGACACGTGTTTCTTGCTTCCGCATTCATCAGTAGGGAAAAAATGACATATTCTTAGGTTGCTGTGCATGCTGCTGTTATTGATCAGGACCAGTTCCTCTCCCAGCATAGAGGCTTTGCTCCCGAGCTCGTCAGCTCCTCGGCTCACAAGAGCCTAATTTGTAACAACTGTGGGGGTGGGAGCGCGCCCGGACATGCTCAGCGAAATTACCTCTTGCATCCTGGTAAATGTAGTTACTCATATCTCGCTCAATGTCTCAGTTCGTAATATTCAAAGCCAGTGCTTAAATTATTCTTGCAGTTCGTATCCCTAGACACGTGTTTCTTGCTTCCGCATTCATCAGTAGGGAAAAAATGACATATTCTTAGGTTGCTGTGCATGCTGCTGTTATTGATCAGGACCAGTTCCTCTCCCAGCATAGAGGCTTTGCTCCCGAGCTCGTCAGCTCCTCGGCTCACAAGAGCCTAATTTGTAACAACTGTGGGGGTGGGAGCGCGCCCGGACATGCTCAGCGAAATTACTTCTTGCATCCTGGTAAATGTAGTTACTCATATCTCGCTCAATGTCTCAGTTCGTAATATTCAAAGCCAGTGCTTAAATTATTCTTGCAGTTCGTATCCCTAGACACGTGTTTCCTGCTTCCGCATTCATCAGTAGGGAAAAAATGACATATTCTTAGGTTGCTGTGCATGCTGCTGTTATTGATCAGGACCAGTTCCTCTCCCAGCATACAGGCTCTGCTCCCGAGCTCGTCAGCTCCTCGGCTCACGAGAGCCTAATTTGTAACAACTGTGGGGGTGGGAGCGCGCCCGGACATGCTCAGCGAAATTACCTCTTGCATCCTGGTAAATGTAGTTACTCATATCTCGCTCAATGTCTCAGTTCGTAATATTCAAAGCCAGTGCTTAAATTATTCTTGCAGTTCGTATCCCTAGACACGTGTTTCTTGCTTCCGCATTCATCAGTAGGGAAAAAATGACATATTCTTAGGTTGCTGTGCATGCTGCTGTTATTGATCAGGACCAGTTCCTCTCCCAGCATACAGGCTCTGCTCCCGAGCTCGTCAGCTCCTCGGCTCACGAGAGCCTAATTTGTAACAACTGTGGGGGTGGGAGCGCGCCCGGACATGCTCAGCAAAATTACCTCTTGCATCCTGGTAAATGTAGTTACTCATATCTCGCTCAATGTCTCAGTTCGTAATATTCAAAGCCAGTGCTTAAATTATTCTTGCAGTTCGTATCCCTAGACACGTGTTTCTTGCTTCCGCATTCATCAGTAGGGAAAAAATGACATATTCTTAGGTTGCTGTGCACGCTGCTGTTATTGATCAGGACCAGTTCCTCTCCCAGCATACAGGCTCTGCTCCCGAGCTCGTCAGCTCCTCGGCTCACAAGAGCCTAATTTGTAACAACTGTGGGGGTGGGAGCGCGCCCGGACATGCTCAGCGAAATTACCTCTTGCATCCTGGTAAATGTAGTTACTCATATCTCGCTCAATGTCTCAGTTCGTAATATTCAAAGCCAGTGCTTAAATTATTCTTGCAGTTCGTATCCCTAGACACGTGTTTCTTGCTTCCGCATTCATCAGTAGGGAAAAAATGACATATTCTTAGGTTGCTGTGCATGCTGCTGTTATTGATCAGGACCAGTTCCTCTCCCAGCATACAGGCTCTGCTCCCGAGCTCGTCAGCTCCTCGGCTCACAAGAGCCTAATTTGTAACAACTGTGGGGGTGGGAGCGCGCCCGGACATGCTCAGCGAAATTACCTCTTGCATCCTGGTAAATGTAGTTACTCATATCTCGCTCAATGTCTCAGTTCGTAATATTCAAAGCCAGTGCTTAAATTATTCTTGCAGTTCGTATCCCTAGACACGTGTTTCTTGCTTCCGCATTCATCAGTAGGGAAAAAATGACATATTCTTAGGTTGCTGTGCATGCTGCTGTTATTGATCAGGACCAGTTCCTCTCCCAGCATACAGGCTCTGCTCCCGAGCTCGTCAGCTCCTCGGCTCACGAGAGCCTAATTTGTAACAACTGTGGGGGTGGAAGCGCGCCCCGACATGCTCAGCGAAATTACCTCTTGCATCCTGGTAAATGTAGTTACTCATATCTCGCTCAATGTCTCAGTTCGTAATATTCAAAGCCAGTGCTTAAATTATTCTTGCAGTTCGTATCCCTAGACACGTGTTTCTTGCTTCCGCATTCATCAGTAGGGAAAAAATGACATATTCTTAGGTTGCTGTGCATGCTGCTGTTATTGATCAGGACCAGTTCCTCTCCCAGCATAGAGGCTTTGCTCCCGAGCTCGTCAGCTCCTCGGCTCACAAGAGCCTAATTTGTAACAACTGTGGGGGTGGGAGCGCGCCCGGACATGCTCAGCGAAATTACCTCTTGCATCCTGGTAAATGTAGTTACTCATATCTCGCTCAATGTCTCAGTTCGTAATATTCAAAGCCAGTGCTTAAATTATTCTTGCAGTTCGTATCCCTAGACACGTGTTTCTTGCTTCCGCATTCATCAGTAGGGAAAAAATGACATATTCTTAGGTTGCTGTGCATGCTGCTGGTATTGATCAGGACCAGTTCCTCTCCCAGCATACAGGCTCTGCTCCCGAGCTCGTCAGCTCCTCGGCTCACGAGAGCCTAATTTGTAACAACTGTGGGGTTGGGAGCGCGCCCGGACATGCTCAGCAAAATTACCTCTTGCATCCTGGTAAATGTAGTTACTCATATCTCGCTCAATGTCTCAGTTCGTAATATTCAAAGCCAGTGCTTAAATTATTCTTGCAGTTCGTATCCCTAGACACGTGTTTCTTGCTTCCGCATTCTTCAGTAGGGAAAAAATGACATATTCTTAGGTTGCTGTGCATGCTGCTGTTATTGATCAGGACCAGTTCCGCTCCCAGCATACAGGCTCTGCTCCCGAGCTCGTCAGCTCCTCAGCTCACGAGAGCCTAATTTGTAACAACTGTGGGGGTGGGAGCGTGCCCGGACATGCTCAGCGAAATTACCTCTTGCATCCTGGTAAATGTAGTTACTCATATCTCGCTCAATGTCTCAGTTCGTAATATTCAAAGCCAGTGCTTAAATTATTCTTGCAGTTCGTATCCCTAGACACGTGTTTCTTGCTTCCGCATTCATCAGTAGGGAAAAAATGACATATTCTTAGGTTGCTGTGCATGCTGCTGTTATTGATCAGGACCAGTTCCTCTCCCAGCATACAGGCTCTGCTCCCGAGCTCGTCAGCTCCTCGGCTCACGAGAGCCTAATTTGTAACAACTGTGGGGGTGGGAGCGCGCCCGGACATGCTCAGCGAAATTACCTCTTGCATCCTGGTAAATGTAGTTACTCATATCTCGCTCAATGTCTCAGTTCGTAATATTCAAAGCCAGTGCTTAAATTATTCTTGCAGTTCGTATCCCTAGACACGTGTTTCTTGCTTCCGCATTCATCAGTAGGGAAAAAATGACATATTCTTAGGTTGCTGTGCATGCTGCTGTTATTGATCAGGACCAGTTCCTCTCCCAGCATACAGGCTCTGCTCCTGAGCTCGTCAGCTCCTCGGCTCACGAGAGCCTAATTTGTAACAACTGTGGGGGTGGGAGCGCGCCCGGACATGCTCAGCGAAATTACCTCTTGCATCCTGGTAAATGTAGTTACTCATATCTCGCTCAATGTCTCAGTTCGTAATATTCAAAGCCAGTGCTTAAATTATTCTTGCAGTTCGTATCCCTAGACACGTGTTTCTTGCTTCCGCATTCATCAGTAGGGAAAAAATGACATATTCTTAGGTTGCTGTGCATGCTGCTGTTATTGATCAGGACCAGTTCCTCTCCCAGCATACAGGCTCTGCTCCCGAGCTCGTCAGCTCCTCGGCTCACAAGAGCCTAATTTGTAACAACTGTGGGGGTGGAAGCGCGCCCCGACATGCTCAGCGAAATTACCTCTTGCATCCTGGTAAATGTAGTTACTCATATCTCGCTCAATGTCTCAGTTCGTAATATTCAAAGCCAGTGCTTAAATTATTCTTGCAGTTCGTATCCCTAGACACGTGTTTCTTGCTTCCGCATTCATCAGTAGGGAAAAAATGACATATTCTTAGGTTGCTGTGCATGCTGCTGTTATTGATCAGGACCAGTTCCTCTCCCAGCATAGAGGCTTTGCTCCCGAGCTCGTCAGCTCCTCGGCTCACAAGAGCCTAATTTGTAACAACTGTGGGGGTGGGAGCGCGCCCGGACATGCTCAGCGAAATTACCTCTTGCATCCTGGTAAATGTAGTTACTCATATCTCGCTCAATGTCTCAGTTCGTAATATTCAAAGCCAGTGCTTAAATTATTCTTGCAGTTCGTATCCCTAGACACGTGTTTCCTGCTTCCGCATTCATCAGTAGGGAAAAAATGACATATTCTTAGGTTGCTGTGCATGCTGCTGTTATTGATCAGGACCAGTTCCTCTCCCAGCATACAGGCTCTGCTCCCGAGCTCGTCAGCTCCTCGGCTCACGAGAGCCTAATTTGTAACAACTGTGGGGGTGGGAGCGCGCCCGGACATGCTCAGCGAAATTACCTCTTGCATCCTGGTAAATGTAGTTACTCATATCTCGCTCAATGTCTCAGTTCGTAATATTCAAAGCCAGTGCTTAAATTATTCTTGCAGTTCGTATCCCTAGACACGTGTTTCTTGCTTCCGCATTCATCAGTAGGGAAAAAATGACATATTCTTAGGTTGCTGTGCATGCTGCTGTTATTGATCAGGACCAGTTCCTCTCCCAGCATACAGGCTCTGCTCCCGAGCTCGTCAGCTCCTCGGCTCACGAGAGCCTAATTTGTAACAACTGTGGGGGTGGGAGCGCGCCCGGACATGCTCAGCGAAATTACCTCTTGCATCCTGGTAAATGTAGTTACTCATATCTCGCTCAATGTCTCAGTTCGTAATATTCAAAGCCAGTGCTTAAATTATTCTTGCAGTTCGTATCCCTAGACACGTGTTTCTTGCTTCCGCATTCATCAGTAGGGAAAAAATGACATATTCTTAGGTTGCTGTGCATGCTGCTGTTATTGATCAGGACCAGTTCCTCTCCCAGCATACAGGCTCTGCTCCCGAGCTCGTCAGCTCCTCGGCTCACAAGAGCCTAATTTGTAACAACTGTGGGGGTGGGAGCGCGCCCGGACATGCTCAGCGAAATTACCTCTTGCATCCTGGTAAATGTAGTTACTCATATCTCGCTCAATGTCTCAGTTCGTAATATTCAAAGCCAGTGCTTAAATTATTCTTGCAGTTCGTATCCCTAGACACGTGTTTCTTGCTTCCGCATTCATCAGTAGGGAAAAAATGACATATTCTTAGGTTGCTGTGCATGCTGCTGTTATTGATCAGGACCAGTTCCTCTCCCAGCATACAGGCTCTGCTCCCGAGCTCGTCAGCTCCTCGGCTCACAAGAGCCTAATTTGTAACAACTGTGGGGGTGGGAGCGAGCCCGGACATGCTCAGCGAAATTACCTCTTGCATCCTGGTAAATGTAGTTACTCATATCTCGCTCAATGTCTCAGTTCGTAATATTCAAAGCCTGTGAGTAATTATTCTTGCAGTTCGTATCCCTAGACACGTGTTTCTTGCTTCCGCATTCATCAGTAGGGAAAAAATGACATATTCTTAGGTTGCTGTGCATGCTGCTGTTATTGATCAGGACCAGTTCCTCTCCCAGCATACAGGCTCTGCTCCCGAGCTCGTCAGCTCCTCGGCTCACGAGAGCCTAATTTGTAACAACTGTGGGGGTGGGAGCGCGCCCGGACATGCTCAGCGAAATTACCTCTTGCATCCTGGTAAATGTAGTTACTCATATCTCGCTCAATGTCTCAGTTCGTAATATTCAAAGCCAGTGCTTAAATTATTCTTGCAGTTCGTATCCCTAGACACGTGTTTCTTGCTTCCGCATTCATCAGTAGGGAAAAAATGACATATTCTTAGGTTGCTGTGCATGCTGCTGTTATTGATCAGGACCAGTTCCTCTCCCAGCATACAGGCTCTGCTCCCGAGCTCGTCAGCTCCTCGGCTCACGAGAGCCTAATTTGTAACAACTGTGGGGTTGGGAACGCGCCCGGACATGCTCAGCGAAATTACCTCTTGCATCCTGGTAAATGTAGTTACTCATATCTCGCTCAATGTCTCAGTTCGTAATATTCAAAGCCAGTGCTTAAATTATTCTTGCAGTTCGTATCCCTAGACACGTGTTTCTTGCTTCCGCATTCATCAGTAGGGAAAAAATGACATATTCTTAGGTTGCTGTGCATGCTGCTGTTATTGATCAGGACCAGTTCCGCTCCCAGCATACAGGCTCTGCTCCCGAGCTCGTCAGCTCCTCAGCTCACGAGAGCCTAATTTGTAACAACTGTGGGGGTGGGAGCGCGCCCGGACATGCTCAGCGAAATTACCTCTTGCATCCTGGTAAATGTAGTTACTCATATCTCGCTCAATGTCTCAGTTCGTAATATTCAAAGCCAGTGCTTAAATTATTTTTGCAGTTCGTATCCCTAGACACGTGTTTCTTGCTTCCGCATTCATCAGTAGGGAAAAAATGACATATTCTTAGGTTGCTGTGCATGCTGCTGTTATTGATCAGGACCAGTTCCTCTCCCAGCATACAGGCTCTGCTCCCGAGCTCGTCAGCTCCTCGGCTCACAAGAGCCTAATTTGTAACAACTGTGGGGGTGGGAGCGCGCCCGGACATGCTCAGCGAAATTACCTCTTGCATCCTGGTAAATGTAGTTACTCATATCTCGCTCAATGTCTCAGTTCGTAATATTCAAAGCCAGTGCTTAAATTATTCTTGCAGTTCGTATCCCTAGACACGTGTTTCTTGCTTCCGCATTCATCAGTAGGGAAAAAATGACATATTCTTAGGTTGCTGTGCATGCTGCTGTTATTGATCAGGACCAGTTCCTCTCCCAGCATACAGGCTCTGCTCCCGAGCTCGTCAGCTCCTCGGCTCACGAGAGCCTAATTTGTAACAACTGTGGGGGTGGGAGCGCGCCCAGACATGCTCAGCGAAATTACCTCTTGCATCCTGGTAAATGTAGTTACTCATATCGCGCTCAATGTCTCAGTTCGTAATATTCAAAGCCAGTGCTTAAATTATTCTTGCAGTTCGTATCCCTAGACACGTGTTTCTTGCTTCCGCATTCATCAGTAGGGAAAAAATGACATATTCTTAGGTTGCTGTGCATGCTGCTGTTATTGATCAGGACCAGTTCCTCTCCCAGCATACAGGCTCTGCTCCCGAGCTCGTCAGCTCCTCGGCTCACAAGAGCCTAATTTGTAACAACTGTGGGGGTGGGAGCGCGCCCGGACATGCTCAGCGAAATTACCTCTTGCATCCTGGTAAATGTAGTTACTCATATCTCGCTCAATGTCTCAGTTCGTAATATTCAAAGCCAGTGCTTAAATTATTCTTGCAGTTCGTATCCCTAGACACGTGTTTCTTGCTTCCGCATTCATCAGTAGGGAAAAAATGACATATTCTTAGGTTGCTGTGCATGCTGCTGTTATTGATCAGGACCAGTTCCTCTCCCAGCATACAGGCTCTGCTCCCGAGCTCGTCAGCTCCTCGGGTCACAAGAGCCTAATTTGTAACAACTGTGGGGGTGGGAGCGCGCCCGGACATGCTCAGCGAAATTACCTCTTGCATCCTGGTAAATGTAGTTACTCATATCTCGCTCAATGTCTCAGTTCGTAATATTCAAAGCCAGTGCTTAAATTATTCTTGCAGTTCGTATCCCTAGACACGTGTTTCTTGCTTCCGCATTCATCAGTAGGGAAAAAATGACATATTCTTAGGTTGCTGTGCATGCTGCTGTTATTGATCAGGACCAGTTCCTCTCCCAGCATACAGGCTCTGCTCCCGAGCTCGTCAGCTCCTCGGCTCACAAGAGCCTAATTTGTAACAACTGTGGGGGTGGGAGCGCGCCCGGACATGCTCAGCGAAATTACCTCTTGCATCCTGGTAAATGTAGTTACTCATATCTCGCTCAATGTCTCAGTTCGTAATATTCAAAGCCAGTGCTTAAATTATTCTTGCAGTTCGTATCCCTAGACACGTGTTTCTTGCTTCCGCATTCATCAGTAGGGAAAAAATGACATATTCTTAGGTTGCTGTGCATGCTGCTGTTATTGATCAGGACCAGTTCCTCTCCCAGCATACAGGCTCTGCTCCCGAGCTCGTCAGCTCCTCGGCTCACGAGAGCCTAATTTGTAACAACTGTGGGGGTGGAAGCGCGCCCCGACATGCTCAGCGAAATTACCTCTTGCATCCTGGTAAATGTAGTTACTCATATCTCGCTCAATGTCTCAGTTCGTAATATTCAAAGCCAGTGCTTAAATTATTCTTGCAGTTCGTATCCCTAGACACGTGTTTCTTGCTTCCGCATTCATCAGTAGGGAAAAAATGACATATTCTTAGGTTGCTGTGCATGCTGCTGTTATTGATCAGGACCAGTTCCTCTCCCAGCATAGAGGCTTTGCTCCCGAGCTCGTCAGCTCCTCGGCTCACAAGAGCCTAATTTGTAACAACTGTGGGGGTGGGAGCGCGCCCGGACATGCTCAGCGAAATTACCTCTTGCATCCTGGTAAATGTAGTTACTCATATCTCGCTCAATGTCTCGGTTCGTAATATTCAAAGCCAGTGCTTAAATTATTCTTGCAGTTCGTATCCCTAGACACGTGTTTCTTGCTTCCGCATTCATCAGTAGGGAAAAAATGACATATTCTTAGGTTGCTGTGCATGCTGCTGGTATTGATCAGGACCAGTTCCTCTCCCAGCATACAGGCTCTGCTCCCGAGCTCGTCAGCTCCTCGGCTCACGAGAGCCTAATTTGTAACAACTGTGGGGTTGGGAGCGCGCCCGGACATGCTCAGCAAAATTACCTCTTGCATCCTGGTAAATGTAGTTACTCATATCTCGCTCAATGTCTCAGTTCGTAATATTCAAAGCCAGTGCTTACATTATTCTTGCAGTTCGTATCCCTAGACACGTGTTTCTTGCTTTCGCATTCTTCAGTAGGGAAAAAATGACATATTCTTAGGTTGCTGTGCATGCTGCTGTTATTGATCAGGACCAGTTCCGCTCCCAGCATACAGGCTCTGCTCCCGAGCTCGTCAGCTCCTCAGCTCACGAGAGCCTAATTTGTAACAACTGTGGGGGTGGGAGCGTGCCCGGACATGCTCAGCGAAATTACCTCTTGCATCCTGGTAAATGTAGTTACTCATATCTCGCTCAATGTCTCAGTTCGTAATATTCAAAGCCAGTGCTTAAATTATTCTTGCAGTTCGTATCCCTAGACACGTGTTTCTTGCTTCCGCATTCATCAGTAGGGAAAAAATGACATATTCTTAGGTTGCTGTGCATGCTGCTGTTATTGATCAGGACCAGTTCCTCTCCCAGCATACAGGCTCTGCTCCCGAGCTCGTCAGCTCCTCGGCTCACGAGAGCCTAATTTGTAACAACTGTGGGGGTGGGAGCGCGCCCGGACATGCTCAGCGAAATTACCTCTTGCATCCTGGTAAATGTAGTTACTCATATCTTGCTCAATGTCTCAGTTCGTAATATTCAAAGCCAGTGCTTAAATTATTCTTGCAGTTCGTATCCCTAGACACGTGTTTCTTGCTTCCGCATTCATCAGTAGGGAAAAAATGACATATTCTTAGGTTGCTGTGCATGCTGCTGTTATTGATCAGGACCAGTTCCTCTCCCAGCATACAGGCTCTGCTCCTGAGCTCGTCAGCTCCTCGGCTCACGAGAGCCTAATTTGTAACAACTGTGGGGGTGGGAGCGCGCCCGGACATGCTCAGCGAAATTACCTCTTGCATCCTGGTAAATGTAGTTACTCATATCTCGCTCAATGTCTCAGTTCGTAATATTCAAAGCCAGTGCTTAAATTATTCTTGCAGTTCGTATCCCTAGACACGTGTTTCTTGCTTCCGCATTCATCAGTAGGGAAAAAATGACATATTCTTAGGTTGCTGTGCATGCTGCTGTTATTGATCAGGACCAGTTCCTCTCCCAGCATACAGGCTCTGCTCCCGAGCTCGTCAGCTCCTCGGCTCACAAGAGCCTAATTTGTAACAACTGTGGGGGTGGGAGCGCGCCCGGACATGCTCAGCGAAATTACCTCTTGCATCCTGGTAAATGTAGTTACTCATATCTCGCTCAATGTCTCAGTTCGTAATATTCAAAGCCAGTGCTTAAATTATTCTTGCAGTTCGTATCCCTAGACACGTGTTTCTTGCTTCCGCATTCATCAGTAGGGAAAAAATGACATATTCTTAGGTTGCTGTGCATGCTGCTGTTATTGATCAGGACCAGTTCCTCTCCCAGCATACAGGCTCTGCTCCCGAGCTCGTCAGCTCCTCGGCTCACGAGAGCCTAATTTGTAACAACTGTGGGGGTGGAAGCGCGCCCCGACATGCTCAGCGAAATTACCTCTTGCATCCTGGTAAATGTAGTTACTCATATCTCGCTCAATGTCTCAGTTCGTAATATTCAAAGCCAGTGCTTAAATTATTCTTGCAGTTCGTATCCCTAGACACGTGTTTCTTGCTTCCGCATTCATCAGTAGGGAAAAAATGACATATTCTTAGGTTGCTGTGCATGCTGCTGTTATTGATCAGGACCAGTTCCTCTCCCAGCATAGAGGCTTTGCTCCCGAGCTCGTCAGCTCCTCGGCTCACAAGAGCCTAATTTGTAACAACTGTGGGGGTGGGAGCGCGCCCGGACATGCTCAGCGAAATTACCTCTTGCATCCTGGTAAATGTAGTTACTCATATCTCGCTCAATGTCTCAGTTCGTAATATTCAAAGCCAGTGCTTAAATTATTCTTGCAGTTCGTATCCCTAGACACGTGTTTCCTGCTTCCGCATTCATCAGTAGGGAAAAAATGACATATTCTTAGGTTGCTGTGCATGCTGCTGTTATTGATCAGGACCAGTTCCTCTCCCAGCATACAGGCTCTGCTCCCGAGCTCGTCAGCTCCTCGGCTCACGAGAGCCTAATTTGTAACAACTGTGGGGGTGGGAGCGCGCCCGGACATGCTCAGCGAAATTACCTCTTGCATCCTGGTAAATGTAGTTACTCATATCTCGCTCAATGTCTCAGTTCGTAATATTCAAAGCCAGTGCTTAAATTATTCTTGCAGTTCGTATCCCTAGACACGTGTTTCTTGCTTCCGCATTCATCAGTAGGGAAAAAATGACATATTCTTAGGTTGCTGTGCATGCTGCTGTTATTGATCAGGACCAGTTCCTCTCCCAGCATACAGGCTCTGCTCCCGAGCTCGTCAGCTCCTCGGCTCACGAGAGCCTAATTTGTAACAACTGTGGGGGTGGGAGCGCGCCCGGACATGCTCAGCGAAATTACCTCTTGCATCCTGGTAAATGTAGTTACTCATATCTCGCTCAATGTCTCAGTTCGTAATATTCAAAGCCAGTGCTTAAATTATTCTTGCAGTTCGTATCCCTAGACACGTGTTTCTTGCTTCCGCATTCATCAGTAGGGAAAAAATGACATATTCTTAGGTTGCTGTGCATGCTGCTGTTATTGATCAGGACCAGTTCCTCTCCCAGCATACAGGCTCTGCTCCCGAGCTCGTCAGCTCCTCGGCTCACAAGAGCCTAATTTGTAACAACTGTGGGGGTGGGAGCGCGCCCGGACATGCTCAGCGAAATTACCTCTTGCATCCTGGTAAATGTAGTTACTCATATCTCGCTCAATGTCTCAGTTCGTAATATTCAAAGCCAGTGCTTAAATTATTCTTGCAGTTCGTATCCCTAGACACGTGTTTCTTGCTTCCGCATTCATCAGTAGGGAAAAAATTACATATTCTTAGGTTGCTGTGCATGCTGCTGTTATTGATCAGGACCAGTTCCTCTCCCAGCATACAGGCTCTGCTCCCGAGCTCGTCAGCTCCTCGGCTCACAAGAGCCTAATTTGTAACAACTGTGGGGGTGGGAGCGAGCCCGGACATGCTCAGCGAAATTACCTCTTGCATCCTGGTAAATATAGTTACTCATATCTCGCTCAATGTCTCAGTTCGTAATATTCAAAGCCTGTGAGTAATTATTCTTGCAGTTCGTATCCCTAGACACGTGTTTCTTGCTTCCGCATTCATCAGTAGGGAAAAAATGACATATTCTTAGGTTGCTGTGCATGCTGCTGTTATTGATCAGGACCAGTTCCTCTCCCAGCATACAGGCTCTGCTCCCGAGCTCGTCAGCTCCTCGGCTCACGAGAGCCTAATTTGTAACAACTGTGGGGGTGGGAGCGCGCCCGGACATGCTCAGCGAAATTACCTCTTGCATCCTGGTAAATGTAGTTACTCATATCTCGCTCAATGTCTCAGTTCGTAATATTCAAAGCCAGTGCTTAAATTATTCTTGCAGTTCGTATCCCTAGACACGTGTTTCTTGCTTCCGCATTCATCAGTAGGGAAAAAATGACATATTCTTAGGTTGCTGTGCATGCTGCTGTTATTGATCAGGACCAGTTCCTCTCCCAGCATACAGGCTCTGCTCCCGAGCTCGTCAGCTCCTCGGCTCACGAGAGCCTAATTTGTAACAACTGTGGGGTTGGGAGCGCGCCCGGACATGCTCAGCGAAATTACCTCTTGCATCCTGGTAAATGTAGTTACTCATATCTCGCTCAATGTCTCAGTTCGTAATATTCAAAGCCAGTGCTTAAATTATTCTTGCAGTTCGTATCCCTAGACACGTGTTTCTTGCTTCCGCATTCATCAGTAGGGAAAAAATGACATATTCTTAGGTTGCTGTGCATGCTGCTGTTATTGATCAGGACCAGTTCCTCTCCCAGCATACAGGCTCTGCTCCCGAGCTCGTCAGCTCCTCAGCTCACGAGAGCCTAATTTGTAACAACTGTGGGGGTGGGAGCGCGCCCGGACATGCTCAGCGAAATTACCTCTTGCATCCTGGTAAATGTAGTTACTCATATCTCGCTCAATGTCTCAGTTCGTAATATTCAAAGCCAGTGCTTAAATTATTTTTGCAGTTCGTATCCCTAGACACGTGTTTCTTGCTTCCGCATTCATCAGTAGGGAAAAAATGACATATTCTTAGGTTGCTGTGCATGCTGCTGTTATTGATCAGGACCAGTTCCTCTCCCAGCATACAGGCTCTGCTCCCGAGCTCGTCAGCTCCTCGGCTCACGAGAGCCTAATTTGTAACAACTGTGGGGGTGGGAGCGCGCCCGGACATGCTCAGCGAAATTACCTCTTGCATCCTGGTAAATGTAGTTACTCATATCTCGCTCAATGTCTCAGTTCGTAATATTCAAAGCCAGTGCTTAAATTATTCTTGCAGTTCGTATCCCTAGACACGTGTTTCTTGCTTCCGCATTCATCAGTAGGGAAAAAATGACATATTCTTAGGTTGCTGTGCATGCTGCTGTTATTGATCAGGACCAGTTCCTCTCCCAGCATACAGGCTCTGCTCCCGAGCTCGTCAGCTCCTCGGCTCACGAGAGCCTAATTTGTAACAACTGTGGGGGTGGGAGCGCGCCCGGACATGCTCAGCGAAATTACCTCTTGCATCCTGGTAAATGTAGTTACTCATATCGCGCTCAATGTCTCAGTTCGTAATATTCAAAGCCAGTGCTTAAATTATTCTTGCAGTTCGTATCCCTAGACACGTGTTTCTTGCTTCCGCATTCATCAGTAGGGAAAAAATGACATATTCTTAGGTTGCTGTGCATGCTGCTGTTATTGATCAGGACCAGTTCCTCTCCCAGCATACAGGCTCTGCTCCCGAGCTCGTCAGCTCCTCGGCTCACAAGAGCCTAATTTGTAACAACTGTGGGGGTGGGAGCGCGCCCGGACATGCTCAGCGAAATTACCTCTTGCATCCTGGTAAATGTAGTTACTCATATCTCGCTCAATGTCTCAGTTCGTAATATTCAAAGCCAGTGCTTAAATTATTCTTGCAGTTCGTATCCCTAGACACGTGTTTCTTGCTTCCGCATTCATCAGTAGGGAAAAAATGACATATTCTTAGGTTGCTGTGCATGCTGCTGTTATTGATCAGGACCAGTTCCTCTCCCAGCATACAGGCTCTGCTCCCGAGCTCGTCAGCTCCTCGGCTCACGAGAGCCTAATTTGTAACAACTGTGGGGGTGGAAGCGCGCCCCGACATGCTCAGCGAAATTACCTCTTGCATCCTGGTAAATGTAGTTACTCATATCTCGCTCAATGTCTCAGTTCGTAATATTCAAAGCCAGTGCTTAAATTATTCTTGCAGTTCGTATCCCTAGACACGTGTTTCCTGCTTCCGCATTCATCAGTAGGGAAAAAATGACATATTCTTAGGTTGCTGTGCATGCTGCTGTTATTGATCAGGACCAGTTCCTCTCCCAGCATACAGGCTCTGCTCCCGAGCTCGTCAGCTCCTCGGCTCACGAGAGCCTAATTTGTAACAACTGTGGGGGTGGGAGCGCGCCCGGACATGCTCAGCGAAATTACCTCTTGCATCCTGGTAAATGTAGTTACTCATATCTCGCTCAATGTCTCAGTTCGTAATATTCAAAGCCAGTGCTTAAATTATTCTTGCAGTTCGTATCCCTAGACACGTGTTTCTTGCTTCCGCATTCATCAGTAGGGAAAAAATGACATATTCTTAGGTTGCTGTGCATGCTGCTGTTATTGATCAGGACCAGTTCCTCTCCCAGCATACAGGCTCTGCTCCCGAGCTCGTCAGCTCCTCGGCTCACGAGAGCCTAATTTGTAACAACTGTGGGGGTGGGAGCGCGCCCGGACATGCTCAGCGAAATTACCTCTTGCATCCTGGTAAATGTAGTTACTCATATCTCGCTCAATGTCTCAGTTCGTAATATTCAAAGCCAGTGCTTAAATTATTCTTGCAGTTCGTATCCCTAGACACGTGTTTCTTGCTTCCGCATTCATCAGTAGGGAAAAAATGACATATTCTTAGGTTGCTGTGCATGCTGCTGTTATTGATCAGGACCAGTTCCTCTCCCAGCATACAGGCTCTGCTCCCGAGCTCGTCAGCTCCTCGGCTCACAAGAGCCTAATTTGTAACAACTGTGGGGGTGGGAGCGCGCCCGGACATGCTCAGCGAAATTACCTCTTGCATCCTGGTAAATGTAGTTACTCATATCTCGCTCAATGTCTCAGTTCGTAATATTCAAAGCCAGTGCTTAAATTATTCTTGCAGTTCGTATCCCTAGACACGTGTTTCTTGCTTCCGCATTCATCAGTAGGGAAAAAATGACATATTCTTAGGTTGCTGTGCATGCTGCTGTTATTGATCAGGACCAGTTCCTCTCCCAGCATACAGGCTCTGGTCCCGAGCTCGTCAGCTCCTCGGCTCACAAGAGCCTAATTTGTAACAACTGTGGGGGTGGGAGCGAGCCCGGACATGCTCAGCGAAATTACCTCTTGCATCCTGGTAAATGTAGTTACTCATATCTCGCTCAATGTCTCAGTTCGTAATATTCAAAGCCTGTGAGTAATTATTCTTGCAGTTCGTATCCCTAGACACGTGTTTCTTGCTTCCGCATTCATCAGTAGGGAAAAAATGACATATTCTTAGGTTGCTGTGCATGCTGCTGTTATTGATCAGGACCAGTTCCTCTCCCAGCATACAGGCTCTGCTCCCGAGCTCGTCAGCTCCTCGGCTCACGAGAGCCTAATTTGTAACAACTGTGGGGATGGGAGCGCGCCCGGACATGCTCAGCGAAATTACCTCTTGCATCCTGGTAAATGTAGTTACTCATATCTCGCTCAATGTCTCAGTTCGTAATATTCAAAGCCAGTGCTTAAATTATTCTTGCAGTTCGTATCCCTAGACACGTGTTTCTTGCTTCCGCATTCATCAGTAGGGAAAAAATGACATATTCTTAGGTTGCTGTGCATGCTGCTGTTATTGATCAGGACCAGTTCCTCTCCCAGCATACAGGCTCTGCTCCCGAGCTCGTCAGCTCCTCGGCTCACGAGAGCCTAATTTGTAACAACTGTGGGGTTGGGAGCGCGCCCGGACATGCTCAGCGAAATTACCTCTTGCATCCTGGTAAATGTAGTTACTCATATCTCGCTCAATGTCTCAGTTCGTAATATTCAAAGCCAGTGCTTAAATTATTCTTGCAGTTCGTATCCCTAGACACGTGTTTCTTGCTTCCGCATTCATCAGTAGGGAAAAAATGACATATTCTTAGGTTGCTGTGCATGCTGCTGTTATTGATCAGGACCAGTTCCTCTCCCAGCATACAGGCTCTGCTCCCGAGCTCGTCAGCTCCTCAGCTCACGAGAGCCTAATTTGTAACAACTGTGGGGGTGGGAGCGCGCCCGGACATGCTCAGCGAAATTACCTCTTGCATCCTGGTAAATGTAGTTACTCATATCTCGCTCAATGTCTCAGTTCGTAATATTCAAAGCCAGTGCTTAAATTATTTTTGCAGTTCGTATCCCTAGACACGTGTTTCTTGCTTCCGCATTCATCAGTAGGGAAAAAATGACATATTCTTAGGTTGCTGTGCATGCTGCTGTTATTGATCAGGACCAGTTCCTCTCCCAGCATACAGGCTCTGCTCCCGAGCTCGTCAGCTCCTCGGCTCACGAGAGCCTAATTTGTAACAACTGTGGGGGTGGGAGCGCGCCCGGACATGCTCAGCGAAATTACCTCTTGCATCCTGGTAAATGTAGTTACTCATATCTCGCTCAATGTCTCAGTTCGTAATATTCAAAGCCAGTGCTTAAATTATTCTTGCAGTTCGTATCCCTAGACACGTGTTTCTTGCTTCCGCATTCATCAGTAGGGAAAAAATGACATATTCTTAGGTTGCTGTGCATGCTGCTGTTATTGATCAGGACCAGTTCCTCTCCCAGCATACAGGCTCTGCTCCCGAGCTCGTCAGCTCCTCGGCTCACGAGAGCCTAATTTGTAACAACTGTGGGGGTGGGAGCGCGCCCGGACATGCTCAGCGAAATTACCTCTTGCATCCTGGTAAATGTAGTTACTCATATCGCGCTCAATGTCTCAGTTCGTAATATTCAAAGCCAGTGCTTAAATTATTCTTGCAGTTCGTATCCCTAGACACGTGTTTCTTGCTTCCGCATTCATCAGTAGGGAAAAAATGACATATTCTTAGGTTGCTGTGCATGCTGCTGTTATTGATCAGGACCAGTTCCTCTCCCAGCATACAGGCTCTGCTCCCGAGCTCGTCAGCTCCTCGGCTCACAAGAGCCTAATTTGTAACAACTGTGGGGGTGGGAGCGCGCCCGGACATGCTCAGCGAAATTACCTCTTGCATCCTGGTAAATGTAGTTACTCATATCTCGCTCAATGTCTCAGTTCGTAATATTCAAAGCCAGTGCTTAAATTATTCTTGCAGTTCGTATCCCTAGACACGTGTTTCTTGCTTCCGCATTCATCAGTAGGGAAAAAATGACATATTCTTAGGTTGCTGTGCATGCTGCTGTTATTGATCAGGACCAGTTCCTCTCCCAGCATACAGGCTCTGCTCCCGAGCTCGTCAGCTCCTCGGCTCACGAGAGCCTAATTTGTAACAACTGTGGGGGTGGAAGCGCGCCCCGACATGCTCAGCGAAATTACCTCTTGCATCCTGGTAAATGTAGTTACTCATATCTCGCTCAATGTCTCAGTTCGTAATATTCAAAGCCAGTGCTTAAATTATTCTTGCAGTTCGTATCCCTAGACACGTGTTTCTTGCTTCCGCATTCATCAGTAGGGAAAAAATGACATATTCTTAGGTTGCTGTGCATGCTGCTGTTATTGATCAGGACCAGTTCCTCTCCCAGCATAGAGGCTCTGCTCCCGAGCTCGTCAGCTCCTCGGCTCACAAGAGCCTAATTTGTAACAACTGTGGGGGTGGGAGCGCGCCCGGACATGCTCAGCGAAATTACCTCTTGCATCCTGGTAAATGTAGTTACTCATATCTCGCTCAATGTCTCAGTTCGTAATATTCAAAGCCAGTGCTTAAATTATTCTTGCAGTTCGTATCCCTAGACACGTGTTTCTTGCTTCCGCATTCATCAGTAGGGAAAAAATGACATATTCTTAGGTTGCTCTGCATGCTGCTGTTATTGATTTATTTATTTATTTTCCGGTTTTTATAGAGCGCATCAATCATCCCGAAGGATATCACGGCGCTAAGAGCCAGAGAAGCTACTGGAGTGACAGCTGGGATTTATAGTTTAGTATAGAGATACGTTTTAAGATCCCTTCTGAACTGAAGATAATTGGAGGTGTGTCTTAGCTTGGGGGGAAGCTCGTTCCATCTCTTAGCTGCTAGGTGGGAAAAGGAACGTCCACCTGTTCTGACCTTGTGGATGCGTTTAGGTTTCGCCAATGCAGATTGGCAAGATCGCAGAGTTCTGTTAGGCTTGTAGAATTCGATCCTTCCTTGGAGTATCGAAGGGCCAGTTCCATGTAGGGTCTTATGAGCATGACTAAGTAACTTGAAGGCAGCCCTCTGACGCATTGGGAGCCAGTGAAGTTTATTTAGGCACTCTGATGCTGAGTCGCGCTTACTTTTGTTAAGGACGAGTTTAGCCGCCTGGTTTTGCACAATCTGCAGACGTGAGAATAGATGTTCATTCATCCCATTAAAGAGTGCATTACCATAGTCCAGGCGACTGACCAGTAGTGCCTGCGTGACGGACCGTCTGCAGTCCAGAGGTAACCAGGGAAATATTTTGGCAAGGAGTTTGAGTATGGCAAAACTTTTCCCGCAGAGTGATCTGACATGATCTTTCATGGAAAGAGTATCGTCCATGATAATTCCCAGGTTCCTGGCGTGTTGACTGGGAGAGGGGGCCGTTCCCAGTGAAGGGGGCCACCATGTGGCATCCCATACATGTTTTGCTCCCCCAAATAGTAGGATCTCTGATTTCCCGGCATTCAGCTTCAGGGAATGCTTGTGCATCCAGTGGGCCATTTCTCCTAGACAGTTGTGTAATTTGGATTTAGTTACCTCAGGGCCTTCATCCATAGTCACCACCAGCTGTGTGTCGTCAGCGTATGAGCAGACTCCAATGCCCCACTTCCTCCCAATGTCGGCTAAAGATGAAACATAGACATTGAAGAGGGTGGGGCTCAGAGAGGCACCCTGTGGTACCCCACAGCCGATGGTGCTTGGTTTGGAGTGATACTGTCCCATGTGTACAGCTTGGGTACGGTTGGATAAGAAGGAGTGGAGCCAGCCCAAAGCTTTAGACTGTACTCCCTTGCTTCGAAGTATATGAAGCAGGTGTTCATGGGAGACCGTATCAAACGCTGCTGACAGGTCGAGCAATATCAGCGCCACCGCCCCACCCTGGTCGGTGGTTGATCTGATACTGTCTGACACTGCCAGCAACGTTGCTTCAGTACTGTTATTGGCTCTAAACCCTGTTTGGGACGGGTCTAGAAGGGAGTTAGTCTCTAGGTATTTGGTCAGCTGTATGTTGACCAGTTTCTCCAGGGCTTTTGAGAGAAAAGGAAGCTGTGATATTGGTCTGTAGTTTTCGGGATTTAAGATGTCAGTTCCAGCTTTCTTTAGTAAGGGAGTGACAGAGGCATGCTTCCAGGCTTGTGGGAAGGTAGCTGTAGTTAATGATTTATTGAACAGTTGGGTGATGAGGGGACAGAGCACGGATATAATTTTTGAGAACACAAAATGGGGGCAGGGATCTGAAGGGGATCCAGATTTGATTGTGTTCAGTACTGCCAGGACCTCTTCGGTTGAAAATAATTCAAAGCTGGTGAGATGGGGCCCGGTATCTAGGTCTGAGGAATTTAGGGAGTCTATACGGGATTCTGATGGGGGGACATTTGTGGAAGAAAAATCGGACAAATTGATGTTTTGAGGGATGAAGGAGGAGTAAATCTTTCTGATTTTATCCGAAAAGAATGTACTAATACGTTCACAGGCCTCAGTGGAGGGGGTTAGAGTTTGTGACGTACTGGGGGGTTTGCCTAGTTCTTTAACTATTTTAAATAACTCTTTTGTTGAGTTGCAGTTATCCTGTATTCGTTGTGTGAAGTAGTCCTTTTTTGCTTGTTTTATGGCAAGGATGTATTGTTTCCGAGCATTGACGTAGTTTAATCTGGCTTCACTGTCTTTGGACTTTCTCCACAGATGTTCCTTTATTTGGCAGGTTTTTTTTAGGCTTTTTAGGTTGGGAGTATACCATTTCTCAGATATGGTTTTGGTTCTGGCTGTTCTTAATGGGGCTAATGCATTCAGTGTTTGCAGTATGCCCTCCTCAAGTAGAGCGGCGTTCAAGCAAATAGAAGAGTCCTCCGGAAATATAACCTTGTCTTTAGGGAAATTAGAATCAAAATTTGTTTCATTAATCAACCTCCAAGCTCGTTTGGATATCTGTTGAACGGATTTGGTTTTAGGGGGTCGCCCAGGAAGGGAGAGAGAAAAATCTATAAGAGAGTGGTCTGACCAGAGCAGTGGGTTGATTTCTTTAATACTGGTAGAGGTAATGTTGGTGAATAGGAGGTCTAGTGTGTGGCCCGCAGAGTGCGTCGGGCCCACGATACACTGTTTAAGTTGAAGGATTTCCATGTCTGATTTGAGTTCAGTAGATCCTGGGGCATCTGTTTTTTCAAAATGGATATTAAAATCGCCGACTATCATGTAATTTCTGTGTTTTAAACATATTGGCAGGAGTTGCTTTAATAGGTTTGCCCCGATATTTGTCTGATGTCCTGGGGGGTTGTAAACCACTGCACCGGCTAGCATGGTATAGCCGTCCAGGAGAATTTTGAACGGTAAGATTTCGTGTTCTGGTTGGGCGGTTGTTGTTTCGACCAGGCACGTTAAGTGCTCTCTAAATATAACAGCAACCCCGCCACCTCTCTTTTTGCCGGCTCTGTCTTTGGAGATGATTTTGTAGTTAGGGGGGATGGCAATCGCCAGATCAGGAGCGTTGGATTCAGATAGCCATGTTTCTGTTACAAAAACCAGGTCCGGTGACTTAGATGTTAATAGCTCCCAGATATCTAGAGCATGTCCCGGTAAAGATCTGGCATTGAAATATAGACAATTTAGTGTAAGGTTGTTATTCGTGGGGGGTGAATGACTGTTGAGTTGGGCTGGAGCCATACTGGACCAGTGACAAGCCCTGCACGAAATGGGTCCATGGATAAGGCCTGGTGTCAGGCGGGTGCATTGTTGGATTACGGCAACTCTGTTGTTTTTCTGGTAAGTAAGCAGTTCACTACGAGAGTAGTGAATGGGTGTCTGCAGGCATTGGGTAGAGCTTGCAGGGGGTGTCGCCCCTGGCCCCGGTCGGACGCGGACGGGCGCAGACGGGCTTGCCTTTGGCGCGCCTTCGGCGCGCATACGGCGCGCCCGCTGCGCGCGTCCGCTGCGCGTCCGACCGTGGCACATTTTATCAGGTGACGGTGAGGGGGCGTGGCCTCGGGCGGTGGGCGTGTCCCACTGTCCTCGAGATGTAATGGACAACTAATTTCCCCGCGGCAGCGTTTAATCGGCTGCGCGGCGTCACACTGCGTTTCCAGAGAGCAGGGGAAGTGCACAGAGCAACGTGAAGGTGAGTTAAAAGAATGTGGCAAACAATTTATTCAATTTTAAAATTAGCAGCAAGGCTCCCGGCTTCCGCCTCAGGAGCTAGTCTAGTTCTAACACAATAGTTGTTTTGGCGCGGTATAAATACCTGCAGGGGGCGTGGCCTCGGGCGGTGGGCGTGTCCCACTGTCCTCGAGATGTAATGGACAACTAATTTCCCCGCGGCAGCGTTTAATCGGCTGCGCGGCGTCACACTGCGTTTCCAGAGAGCAGGGGAAGTGCACAGAGCAACGTGAAGGTGAGTTAAAAGAATGTGGCAAACAATTTATTCAATTTTAAAATTAGCAGCAAGGCTCCCGGCTTCCGCCTCAGGAGCTAGTCTAGTTCTAACACACTAGTTGTTTTGGCGCGGTATAAATACCTGCAGGGGGCGTGGCCTCGGGCGGTGGGCGTGTCCCACTGTCCTCGAGATGTAATGGACAACTAATTTCCCCGCGGCAGCGTTTAATCGGCTGCGCGGCGTCACACTGCGTTTCCAGAGAGCAGGGGAAGTGCACAGAGCAACGTGAAGGTGAGTTAAAAGAATGTGGCAAACAATTTATTCAATTTTAAAATTAGCAGCAAGGCTCCCGGCTTCCGCCTCAGGAGCTAGTCTAGTTCTAACACACTAGTTGTTTTGGCGCGGTATAAATACCTGCAGGGGGCGTGGCCTCGGGCGGTGGGCGTGTCCCACTGTCCTCGAGATGTAATGGACAACTAATTTCCCCGCGGCAGCGTTTAATCGGCTGCGCGGCGTCACACTGCGTTTCCAGAGAGCAGGGGAAGTGCACAGAGCAACGTGAAGGTGAGTTAAAAGAATGTGGCAAACAATTTATTCAATTTTAAAATTAGCAGCAAGGCTCCCGGCTTCCGCCTCAGGAGCTAGTCTAGTTCAGGACCAGTTCCTCTCCCAGCATACAGGCTCTGCTCCCGAGCTCGTCAGCTCCTCGGCTCATGAGAGCCTAATTTGTAACAACTGTGGGGGTGGGAGCGCGCCCGGACATGCTCAGCGAAATTACCTCTTGCATCCTGGTAAATGTAGTTACTCATATCTCGCTCAATGTCTCAGTTCGTAATATTCAAAGCCAGTGCTTAAATTATTCTTGCAGTTCGTATCCCTAGACACGTGTTTCTTGCTTCCGCATTCATCAGTAGGGAAAAAATGACATATTCTTAGGTTGCTGTGCATGCTGCTGTTATTGATCAGGACCAGTTCCTCTCCCAGCATACAGGCTCTGCTCCCGAGCTCGTCAGCTCCTCGGCTCATGAGAGCCTAATTTGTAACAACTGTGGGGGTGGGAGCGCGCCCGGACATGCTCAGCGAAATTACCTCTTGCATCCTGGTAAATGTAGTTACTCATATCTCGCTCAATGTCTCAGTTCGTAATATTCAAAGCCAGTGCTTAAATTATTCTTGCAGTTCGTATCCCTAGACATGTGTTTCTTGCTTCCGCATTCATCAGTAGGGAAAAAATGACATATTCTTAGGTTGCTGTGCATGCTGCTGTTATTGATCAGGACCAGTTCCTATCCCAGCATACAGGCTCTGCTCCCGAGCTCGTCAGCTCCTCGGCTCACGAGAGCCTAATTTGTAACAACTGTGGGGGTGGGAGCGCGCCCGGACATGCTCAGCAAAATTACCTCTTGCATTCTGGTAAATGTAGTTACTCATATCTCGCTCAATGTCTCAGTTCGTAATATTCAAAGCCAGTGCTTAAATTATTCTTGCAGTTCGTATCCCTAGACACGTGTTTCTTGCTTCCGCATTCATCAGTAGGGAAAAAATGACATATTCTTAGGTTGCTGTGCATGCTGCTGTTATTGATCAGGACCAGTTCCTCTCCCAGCATACAGGCTCTGCTCCCGAGCTCGTCAGCTCCTCGGCTCACAAGAGCCTAATTTTTAACAACTGTGGGGGTGGGAGTGCGCCCGGACATGCTCAGCGAAATTACCTCTTGCATCCTGGTAAATGTAGTTACTCATATCTCGCTCAATGTCTCAGTTCGTAATATTCAAAGCCAGTGCTTAAATTATTCTGGCAGTTCGTATCCCTAGACACGTGTTTCTTGCTTCCGCATACATCAGTAGGGAAAAAATGACATATTCTTAGGTTGCTGTGCATGCTGCTGTTATTGATCAGGACCAGTTCCTCTCCCAGCATACAGGCTCTGCTCCCGAGCTCGTCAGCTCCTCGGCTCACGAGAGCCTAATTTGTAACAACTGTGCGGGTGGGAGCGCGCCCGGACATGCTCAGCGAAATTACCTCTTGCATCCTGGTAAATGTAGTTACTCATATCTCGCTCAATGTCTCAGTTCGTAATATTCAAAGCCAGTGCTTAAATTATTCTTGCAGTTCGTATCCCTAGACACGTGTTTCTTGCTTCCGCATTCATCAGTAGGGAAAAAATGACATATTCTTAGGTTGCTGTGCATGCTGCTGTTATTGATCAGGACCAGTTCCTCTCCCAGCATACAGGCTCTGCTCCCGAGCTCGTCAGCTCCTCGGCTCACAAGAGCCTAATTTTTACCAACTGTGGGGGTGGGAGCGCGCCCGGACATGCTCAGCGAAATTACCTCTTGCATCCTGGTAAATGTAGTTACTCATATCTCGCTCAATGTCTCAGTTCGTAATATTCAAAGCCAGTGCTTAAATTATTCTGGCAGTTCGTATCCCTAGACACGTGTTTCTTGCTTCCGCATACATCAGTAGGGAAAAAATGACATATTCTTAGGTTGCTGTGCATGCTGCTGTTATTGATCAGGACCAGTTCCTCTCCCAGCATACAGGCTCTGCTCCCGAGCTCGTCAGCTCCTCGGCTCACGAGAGCCTAATTTGTAACAACTGTGCGGGTGGGAGCGCGCCCGGACATGCTCAGCGAAATTACCTCTTGCATCCTGGTAAATGTAGTTACTCATATCTCGCTCAATGTCTCAGTTCGTAATATTCAAAGCCAGTGCTTAAATTATTCTTGCAGTTCGTATCCCTAGACACGTGTTTCTTGCTTCCGCATTCATCAGTAGGGAAAAAATGACATATTCTTAGGTTGCTGTGCATGCTGCTGTTATTGATCAGGACCAGTTCCTCTCCCAGCATACAGGCTCTGCTCCCGAGCTCGTCAGCTCCTCGGCTCACAAGAGCCTAATTTTTAACAACTGTGGGGGTGGGAGCGCGCCCGGACATGCTCAGCGAAATTACCTCTTGCATCCTGGTAAATGTAGTTACTCATATCTCGCTCAATGTCTCAGTTCATTATATTCAAAGCCAGTGCTTAAATTATTCTTGCAGTTCGTATCCCTAGACACGTGTTTCTTGCTTCCGCATTCATCAGTAGGGAAAAAATGACATATTCTTAGGTTGCTGTGCATGCTGCTGTTGTTGATCAGGACCAGTTCCTCTCCCAGCATACAGGCTTTGCTCCCGAGCTCGTCAGCTCCTCGGCTCACAAGAGCCTAATTTGTAACAACTGTGGGGGTGGGAGCGAGCCCGGACATGCTCAGCGAAATTACCTCTTGCATCCTGGTAAATGTAGTTACTCATATCTCGCTCAATGTCTCAGTTCATAATATTCAAAGCCAGTGCATAATTATTCTTGCAGTTCGTATCCCTAGACACGTGTTTCTTGCTTCCGCATTCATCAGTAGGGAAAAAATGACATATTCTTAGGTTGCTGTGCATGCTGCTGTTATTGATCAGGACCAGTTCCTCTCCCAGCATACAGGCTCTGCTCCCGAGCTCGTCAGCTCCTCGGCTCACGAGAGCCTAATTTGTAACAACTGTGGGGGTGGGAGCGCGCCCGGACATGCTCAGCGAAATTACCTCTTGCATCCTGGTAAATGTAGTTACTCATATCTCGCTCAATGTCTCAGTTCGTAATATTCAAAGCCAGTGCTTAAATTATTCTTGCAGTTCGTATCCCTAGACACGTGTTTCTTGCTTCCGCATTCATCAGTAGGGAAAAAATGACATATTCTTAGGTTGCTGTGCATGCTGCTGTTATTGATCAGGACCAGTTCCTCTCCCAGCATACAGGCTCTGCTCCCGAGCTCGTCAGCTCCTCGGCTCACAAGAGCCTAATTTGTAACAACTGTGGGGGTGGGAGCGCGCCCGGACATGCTCAGCGAAATTACCTCTTGCATCCTGGTAAATGTAGTTACTCATATCTTGCTCAATGTCTCAGTTCGTAATATTCAAAGCCAGTGCTTAAATTATTCTTGCAGTTCGTATCCCTAGACACGTGTTTCTTGCTTCCGCATTCATCAGTAGGGAAAAAATGACATATTCTTAGGTTGCTGTGCATGCTGCTGTTATTGATCAGGACCAGTTCCTCTCCCAGCATACAGGCTCTGCTCCCGAGCTCGTCAGCTCCTCGGCTCACGAGAGCCTAATTTGTAACAACTGTGGGGGTGGAAGCGCGCCCCGACATGCTCAGCGAAATTACCTCTTGCATCCTGGTAAATGTAGTTACTCATATCTCGCTCAATGTCTCAGTTCGTAATATTCAAAGCCAGTGCTTAAATTATTCTTGCAGTTCGTATCCCTAGACACGTGTTTCTTGCTTCCGCATTCATCAGTAGGGAAAAAATGACATATTCTTAGGTTGCTGTGCATGCTGCTGTTATTGATCAGGACCAGTTCCTCTCCCAGCATAGAGGCTTTGCTCCCGAGCTCGTCAGCTCCTCGGCTCACAAGAGCCTAATTTGTAACAACTGTGGGGGTGGGAGCGCGCCCGGACATGCTCAGCGAAATTACCTCTTGCATCCTGGTAAATGTAGTTACTCATATCTCGCTCAATGTCTCAGTTCGTAATATTCAAAGCCAGTGCTTAAATTATTCTTGCAGTTCGTATCCCTAGACACGTGTTTCCTGCTTCCGCATTCATCAGTAGGGAAAAAATGACATATTCTTAGGTTGCTGTGCATGCTGCTGTTATTGATCAGGACCAGTTCCTCTCCCAGCATACAGGCTCTGCTCCCGAGCTCGTCAGCTCCTCGGCTCACGAGAGCCTAATTTGTAACAACTGTGGGGGTGGGAGCGCGCCCGGACATGCTCAGCGAAATTACCTCTTGCATCCTGGTAAATGTAGTTACTCATATCTCGCTCAATGTCTCAGTTCGTAATATTCAAAGCCAGTGCTTAAATTATTCTTGCAGTTCGTATCCCTAGACACGTGTTTCTTGCTTCCGCATTCATCAGTAGGGAAAAAATGACATATTCTTAGGTTGCTGTGCATGCTGCTGTTATTGATCAGGACCAGTTCCTCTCCCAGCATACAGGCTCTGCTCCCGAGCTCGTCAGCTCCTCGGCTCACGAGAGCCTAATTTGTAACAACTGTGGGGGTGGGAGCGCGCCCGGACATGCTCAGCGAAATTACCTCTTGCATCCTGGTAAATGTAGTTACTCATATCTCGCTCAATGTCTCAGTTCGTAATATTCAAAGCCAGTGCTTAAAATATTCTTGCAGTTCGTATCCCTAGACACGTGTTTCTTGCTTCCGCATTCATCAGTAGGGAAAAAATGACATATTCTTAGGTTGCTCTGCATGCTGCTGTTATTGATCAGGACCAGTTCCTCTCCCAGCATACAGGCTCTGCTCCCGAGCTCGTCAGCTCCTCGGCTCACGAGAGCCTAATTTGTAACAACTGTGGGGGTGGAAGCGCGCCCCGACATGCTCAGCGAAATTACCTCTTGCATCCTGGTAAATGTAGTTACTCATATCTCGCTCAATGTCTCAGTTCGTAATATTCAAAGCCAGTGCTTAAATTATTCTTGCAGTTCGTATCCCTAGACACGTGTTTCTTGCTTCCGCATTCATCAGTAGGGAAAAAATGACATATTCTTAGGTTGCTGTGCATGCTGCTGTTATTGATCAGGACCAGTTCCTCTCCCAGCATAGAGGCTTTGCTCCCGAGCTCGTCAGCTCCTCGGCTCACAAGAGCCTAATTTGTAACAACTGTAGGGGTGGGAGCGCGCCCGGACATGCTCAGCGAAATTACCTCTTGCATCCTGGTAAATGTAGTTACTCATATCTCGCTCAATGTCTCAGTTCGTAATATTCAAAGCCAGTGCTTAAATTATTCTTGCAGTTCGTATCCCTAGACACGTGTTTCCTGCTTCCGCATTCAACAGTAGGGAAAAAATGACATATTCTTAGGTTGCTGTGCATGCTGCTGTTATTGATCAGGACCAGTTCCTCTCCCAGCATACAGGCTCTGCTCCCGAGCTCGTCAGCTCCTCGGCTCACGAGAGCCTAATTTGTAACAACTGTGGGGGTGGGAGCGCGCCCGGACATGCTCAGCGAAATTACCTCTTGCATCCTGGTAAATGTAGTTACTCATATCTCGCTCAATGTCTCAGTTCGTAATATTCAAAGCCAGTGCTTAAATTATTCTTGCAGTTCGTATCCCTAGACACGTGTTTCTTGCTTCCGCATTCATCAGTAGGGAAAAAATGACATATTCTTAGGTTGCTGTGCATGCTGCTGTTATTGATCAGGACCAGTTCCTCTCCCAGCATACAGGCTCTGCTCCCGAGCTCGTCAGCTCCTCGGCTCACGAGAGCCTAATTTGTAACAACTGTGGGGGTGGGAGCGCGCCCGGACATGCTCAGCGAAATTACCTCTTGCATCCTGGTAAATGTAGTTACTCATATCTCGCTCAATGTCTCAGTTCGTAATATTCAAAGCCAGTGCTTAAATTATTCTTGCAGTTCGTATCCCTAGACACGTGTTTCTTGCTTCCGCATTCATCAGTAGGGAAAAAATGACATATTCTTAGGTTGCTCTGCATGCTGCTGTTATTGATCAGGACCAGTTCCTCTCCCAGCATACAGGCTCTGCTCCCGAGCTCGTCAGCTCCTCGGCTCACAAGAGCCTAATTTGTAACAACTGTGGGGGTGGGAGCGCGCCCGGACATGCTCAGCGAAATTACCTCTTGCATCCTGGTAAATGTAGTTACTCATATCTCGCTCAATGTCTCAGTTCGTAATATTCAAAGCCAGTGCTTAAATTATTCTTGCAGTTCGTATCCCTAGACACGTGTTTCTTGCTTCCGCATTCATCAGTAGGGAAAAAATGACATATTCTTAGGTTGCTCTGCATGCTGCTGTTATTGATCAGGACCAGTTCCTCTCCCAGCATACAGGCTCTGCTCCCGAGCTCGTCAGCTCCTCGGCTCATGAGAGCCTAATTTGTAACAACTGTGGGGGTGGGAGCTCGCCCGGACATGCTCAGCGAAATTACCTCTTGCATCCTGGTAAATGTAGTTACTCATATCTCGCTCAATGTCTCAGTTCGTAATATTCAAAGCCAGTGCTTAAATTATTCTTGCAGTTCGTATCCCTAGACACGTGTTTCTTGCTTCCGCATTCATCAGTAGGGAAAAAATGACATATTCTTAGGTTGCTGTGCATGCTGCTGTTATTGATCAGGACCAGTTCCTCTCCCAGCATACAGGCTCTGCTCCCGAGCTCGTCAGCTCCTCGGCTCACGAGAGCCTAATTTGTAACAACTGTGGGGGTGGGAGCGCGCCCGGACATGCTCAGCAAAATTACCTCTTGCATTTTGGTAAATGTAGTTACTCATATCTCGCTCAATGTCTCAGTTCGTAATATTCAAA
Source organism: Lissotriton vulgaris (assembly GCF_964263255.1). Classification (NCBI taxonomy): domain Eukaryota; kingdom Metazoa; phylum Chordata; class Amphibia; order Caudata; family Salamandridae; genus Lissotriton; species Lissotriton vulgaris. The sequence goes on from NW_028253666.1 coordinate 39,710, forward strand.
GCCAGTGCTTAAATTATTCTTGCAGTTCGTATCCCTAGACACGTGTTTCTTGCTTCCGCATTCATCAGTAGGGAAAAAATGACATATTCTTAGGTTGCTGTGCATGCTGCTGTTATTGATCAGGACCAGTTCCTCTCCCAGCATACAGGCTCTGCTCCCGAGCTCGTCAGCTCCTCGGCTCACAAGAGCCTAATTTTTAACAACTGTGGGGGTGGGAGTGCGCCCGGACATGCTCAGCGAAATTACCTCTTGCATCCTGGTAAATGTAGTTACTCATATCTCGCTCAATGTCTCAGTTCGTAATATTCAAAGCCAGTGCTTAAATTATTCTGGCAGTTCGTATCCCTAGACACGTGTTTCTTGCTTCCGCATACATCAGTAGGGAAAAAATGACATATTCTTAGGTTGCTGTGCATGCTGCTGTTATTGATCAGGACCAGTTCCTCTCCCAGCATACAGGCTCTGCTCCCGAGCTCGTCAGCTCCTCGGCTCACGAGAGCCTAATTTGTAACAACTGTGCGGGTGGGAGCGCGCCCGGACATGCTCAGCGAAATTACCTCTTGCATCCTGGTAAATGTAGTTACTCATATCTCGCTCAATGTCTCAGTTCGTAATATTCAAAGCCAGTGCTTAAATTATTCTTGCAGTTTGTATCCCTAGACACGTGTTTCTTGCTTCCGCATTCATCAGTAGGGAAAAAATGACATATTCTTAGGTTGCTGTGCATGCTGCTGTTATTGATCAGGACCAGTTCCTCTCCCAGCATACAGGCTCTGCTCCCGAGCTTGTCAGCTCCTCGGCTCACAAGAGCCTAATTCTTAACAACTGTGGGGGTGGGAGCGCGCCCGGACATGCTCAGCGAAATTACCTCTTGCATCCTGGTAAATGTAGTTACTCATATCTCGCTCAATGTCTCAGTTCGTAATATTCAAAGCCAGTGCTTAAATTATTCTGGCAGTTCGTATCCCTAGACACGTGTTTCTTGCTTCCGCATACATCAGTAGGGAAAAAATGACATATTCTTAGGTTGCTGTGCATGCTGCTGTTATTGATCAGGACCAGTTCCTCTCCCAGCATACAGGCTCTGCTCCCGAGCTCGTCAGCTCCTCGGCTCACGAGAGCCTAATTTGTAACAACTGTGCGGGTGGGAGCGCGCCCGGACATGCTCAGCGAAATTACCTCTTGCATCCTGGTAAATGTAGTTACTCATATCTCGCTCAATGTCTCAGTTCGTAATATTCAAAGCCAGTGCTTAAATTATTCTTGCAGTTCGTATCCCTAGACACGTGTTTCTTGCTTCCGCATTCATCAGTAGGAAAAAAATGACATATTCTTAGGTTGCTGTGCATGCTGCTGTTATTGATCAGGACCAGTTCCTCTCCCAGCATACAGGCTCTGCTCCCGAGCTCGTCAGCTCCTCGGCTCACAAGAGCCTAATTTTTAACAACTGTGGGGGTGGGAGCGCGCCCGGACATGCTCAGCGAAATTACCTCTTGCATCCTGGTAAATGTAGTTACTCATATCTCGCTCAATGTCTCAGTTCATTATATTCAAAGCCAGTGCTTAAATTATTCTTGCAGTTCGTATCCCTAAACACGTGTTTCTTGCTTCCGCATTCATCAGTAGGGAAAAAATGACATATTCTTAGGTTGCTGTGCATGCTGCTGTTGTTGATCAGGACCAGTTCCTCTCCCAGCATACAGGCTCTGCTCCCGAGCTCGTCAGCTCCTCGGCTCACAAGAGCCTAATTTGTAACAACTGTGGGGGTGGGAGCGAGCCCGGACATGCTCAGCGAAATTACCTCTTGCATCCTGGTAAATGTAGCTACTCATATCTCGCTCAATGTCTCAGTTCGTAATATTCAAAGCCAGTGCGTAATTATTCTTGCAGTTCGTATCCCTAGACACGTGTTTCTTGCTTCCGCATTCATCAGTAGGGAAAAAATGACATATTCTTAGGTTGCTGTGCATGCTGCTGTTATTTATCAGGACCAGTTCCTCTCCCAGCATACAGGCTCTGCTCCCGAGCTCGTCAGCTCCTCGGCTCACGAGAGCCTAATTTGTAACAACTGTGGGGGTGGGAGCGCGCCCGGACATGCTCAGCGAAATTACCTCTTGCATCCTGGTAAATGTAGTTACTCATATCTCGCTCAATGTCTCAGTTCGTAATATTCAAAGCCAGTGCTTAAATTATTCTTGCAGTTCGTATCCCTAGACACGTGTTTCTTGCTTCCGCATTCATCAGTAGGGAAAAAATGACATATTCTTAGGTTGCTGTGCATGCTGCTGTTATTGATCAGGACCAGTTCCTCTCCCAGCATACAGGCTCTGCTCCCGAGCTCGTCAGCTCCTCGGCTCACAAGAGCCTAATTTGTAACAACTGTGGGGGTGGGAGCGCGCCCGGACATGCTCAGCGAAATTACCTCTTGCATCCTGGTAAATGTAGTTACTCATATCTCGCTCAATGTCTCAGTTCGTAATATTCAAAGCCAGTGCTTAAATTATTCTTGCAGTTCGTATCCCTAGACACGTGTTTCTTGCTTCCGCATTCATCAGTAGGGAAAAAATGACATATTCTTAGGTTGCTGTGCATGCTGCTGTTATTGATCAGGACCAGTTCCTCTCCCAGCATACAGGCTCTGCTCCCGAGCTCGTCAGCTCCTCGGCTCACGAGAGCCTAATTTGTAACAACTGTGGGGGTGGAAGCGCGCCCCGACATGCTCAGCGAAATTACCTCTTGCATCCTGGTAAATGTAGTTACTCATATCTCGCTCAATGTCTCAGTTCGTAATATTCAAAGCCAGTGCTTAAATTATTCTTGCAGTTCGTATCCCTAGACACGTGTTTCTTGCTTCCGCATTCATCAGTAGGGAAAAAATGACATATTCTTAGGTTGCTGTGCATGCTGCTGTTATTGATCAGGACCAGTTCCTCTCCCAGCATAGAGGCTTTGCTCCCGAGCTCGTCAGCTCCTCGGCTCACAAGAGCCTAATTTGTAACAACTGTGGGGGTGGGAGCGCGCCCGGACATGCTCAGCGAAATTACCTCTTGCATCCTGGTAAATGTAGTTACTCATATCTCGCTCAATGTCTCAGTTCGTAATATTCAAAGCCAGTGCTTAAATTATTCTTGCAGTTCGTATCCCTAGACACGTGTTTCCTGCTTCCGCATTCATCAGTAGGGAAAAAATGACATATTCTTAGGTTGCTGTGCATGCTGCTGTTATTGATCAGGACCAGTTCCTCTCCCAGCATACAGGCTCTGCTCCCGAGCTCGTCAGCTCCTCGGCTCACGAGAGCCTAATTTGTAACAACTGTGGGGGTGGGAGCGCGCCCGGACATGCTCAGCGAAATTACCTCTTGCATCCTGGTAAATGTAGTTACTCATATCTCGCTCAATGTCTCAGTTCGTAATATTCAAAGCCAGTGCTTAAATTATTCTTGCAGTTCGTATCCCTAGACACGTGTTTCTTGCTTCCGCATTCATCAGTAGGGAAAAAATGACATATTCTTAGGTTGCTGTGCATGCTGCTGTTATTGATCAGGACCAGTTCCTCTCCCAGCATACAGGCTCTGCTCCCGAGCTCGTCAGCTCCTCGGCTCACGAGAGCCTAATTTGTAACAACTGTGGGGGTGGGAGCGCGCCCGGACATGCTCAGCGAAATTACCTCTTGCATCCTGGTAAATGTAGTTACTCATATCTCGCTCAATGTCTCAGTTCGTAATATTCAAAGCCAGTGCTTAAATTATTCTTGCAGTTCGTATCCCTAGACACGTGTTTCTTGCTTCCGCATTCATCAGTAGGGAAAAAATGACATATTCTTAGGTTGCTCTGCATGCTGCTGTTATTGATCAGGACCAGTTCCTCTCCCAGCATACAGGCTCTGCTCCCGAGCTCGTCAGCTCCTCGGCTCACGAGAGCCTAATTTGTAACAACTGTGGGGGTGGAAGCGCGCCCCGACATGCTCAGCGAAATTACCTCTTGCATCCTGGTAAATGTAGTTACTCATATCTCGCTCAATGTCTCAGTTCGTAATATTCAAAGCCAGTGCTTAAATTATTCTTGCAGTTCGTATCCCTAGACACGTGTTTCTTGCTTCCGCATTCATCAGTAGGGAAAAAATGACATATTCTTAGGTTGCTGTGCATGCTGCTGTTATTGATCAGGACCAGTTCCTCTCCCAGCATAGAGGCTTTGCTCCCGAGCTCGTCAGCTCCTCGGCTCACAAGAGCCTAATTTGTAACAACTGTGGGGGTGGGAGCGCGCCCGGACATGCTCAGCGAAATTACCTCTTGCATCCTGGTAAATGTAGTTACTCATATCTCGCTCAATGTCTCAGTTCGTAATATTCAAAGCCAGTGCTTAAATTATTCTTGCAGTTCGTATCCCTAGACACGTGTTTCCTGCTTCCGCATTCATCAGTAGGGAAAAAATGACATATTCTTAGGTTGCTGTGCATGCTGCTGTTATTGATCAGGACCAGTTCCTCTCCCAGCATACAGGCTCTGCTCCCGAGCTCGTCAGCTCCTCGGCTCACGAGAGCCTAATTTGTAACAACTGTGGGGGTGGGAGCGCGCCCGGACATGCTCAGCGAAATTACCTCTTGCATCCTGGTAAATGTAGTTACTCATATCTCGCTCAATGTCTCAGTTCGTAATATTCAAAGCCAGTGCTTAAATTATTCTTGCAGTTCGTATCCCTAGACACGTGTTTCTTGCTTCCGCATTCATCAGTAGGAAAAAAATGACATATTCTTAGGTTGCTGTGCATGCTGCTGTTATTGATCAGGACCAGTTCCTCTCCCAGCATACAGGCTCTGCTCCTGAGCTCGTCAGCTCCTCGGCTCACGAGAGCCTAATTTGTAACAACTGTGGGGGTGGGAGCGCGCCCGGACATGCTCAGCGAAATTACCTCTTGCATCCTGGTAAATGTAGTTACTCATATCTCGCTCAATGTCTCAGTTCGTAATATTCAAAGCCAGTGCTTAAATTATTCTTGCAGTTCGTATCCCTAGACACGTGTTTCTTGCTTCCGCATTCATCAGTAGGGAAAAAATGACATATTCTTAGGTTGCTCTGCATGCTGCTGTTATTGATCAGGACCAGTTCCTCTCCCAGCATACAGGCTCTGCTCCCGAGCTCGTCAGCTCCTCGGCTCACAAGAGCCTAATTTTTAACAACTGTGGGGGTGGGAGCGCGCCCGGACATGCTCAGCGAAATTATCTCTTGCATCCTGGTAAATGTAGTTACTCATATCTCGCTCAATGTCTCAGTTCGTAATATTCAAAGCCAGTGCTTAAATTATTCTTGCAGTTCGTATCCCTAGACACGTGTTTCTTGCTTCCGCATTCATCAGTAGGGAAAAATGACATATTCTTAGGTTGCTGTGCATGCTGCTGTTGTTGATCAGGACCAGTTCCTCTCCCAGCATACAGGCTCTGCTCCCGAGCTCGTCAGCTCCTCGGCTCACAAGAGCCTAATTTGTAACAACTGTGGGGGTGGGAGCGCGCCCGGACATGCTCAGCGAAATTACCTCTTGCATCCTGGTAAATGTAGTTACTCATATCTCGCTCAATGTCTCAGTTCGTAATATTCAAAGCCAGTGCTTAAATTATTCTTGCAGTTCGTATCCCTAGACACGTGTTTCTTGCTTCCGCATTCATCAGTAGGGAAAAAATGACATATTCTTAGGTTGCTGTGCATGCTGCTGTTATTGATCAGGACCAGTTCCTCTCCCAGCATACAGGCTCTGCTCCCGAGCTCGTCAGCTCCTCGGCTCACGAGAGCCTAATTTGTAACAACTGTGGGGGTGGGAGCGCGCCCGGACATGCTCAGCGAAATTACCTCTTGTATCCTGGTAAATGTAGTTACTCATATCTCGCTCAATGTCTCAGTTCGTAATATTCAAAGCCAGTGCTTAAATTATTCTTGCAGTTCGTATCCCTAGACACGTGTTTCTTGCTTCCGCATTCATCAGTAGGGAAAAAATGACATATTCTTAGGTTGCTGTGCATGCTGCTGTTATTGATCAGGACCAGTTCCTCTCCCAGCATACAGGCTCTGCTCCCGAGCTCATCAGCTCCTCGGCTCACGAGAGCCTAATTTGTAACAACTGTGGGGGTGGGAGCGCGCCCGGACATGCTCAGCGAAATTACCTCTTGCATCCTGGTAAATGTAGTTATTCATATCTCGCTCAATGTCTCAGTTCGTAATATTCAAAGCCAGTGCTTAAATTATTCTTGCAGTTCGTATCCCTAGACACGTGTTTCTTGCTTCCGCATTCTTCAGTAGGGAAAAAATGACATATTCTTAGGTTGCTGTGCATGCTGCTGTTATTGATCAGGACCAGTTCCTCTCCCAGCATACAGGCTCTGCTCCCGAGCTCGTCAGCTCCTCGGCTCACAAGAGCCTAATTTGTAACAACTGTGGGGGTGGGAGCGCGCCCGGACATGCTCAGCGAAATTACCTCTTGCATCCTGGTAAATGTAGTTACTCATATCTCGCTCAATGTCTCAGTTCGTAATATTCAAAGCCAGTGCTTAAATTATTCTTGCAGTTCGTATCCCTAGACACGTGTTTCTTGCTTCCGCATTCATCAGTAGGGAAAAAATGACATATTCTTAGGTTGCTGTGCATGCTGCTGTTATTGATCAGGACCAGTTCCTCTCCCAGCATACAGGCTCTGCTCCCGAGCTCGCCAGCTCCTCGGCTCACGAGAGCCTAATTTGTAACAACTGTGGGGGTGGGAATGCGCCCCGACATGCTCAGCGAAATTACCTCTTGCATCCTGGTAAATGTAGTTACTCATATCTCGCTCAATGTCTCAGTTCGTAATATTCAAAGCCAGTGCTTAAATTATTCTTGCAGTTCGTATCCCTAGACACGTGTTTCTTGCTTCCGCATTCATCAGTAGGGAAAAAATGACATATTCTTAGGTTGCTGTGCATGCTGCTGTTATTGATCAGGACCAGTTCCTCTCCCAGCATACAGGCTCTGCTCCCGAGCTCGTCAGCTCCTCGGCTCACAAGAGCCTAATTTGTAACAACTGTGGGGGTGGGAGCGCGCCCGGACATGCTCAGCGAAATTACCTCTTGCATCCTGGTAAATGTAGTTACTCATATCTCGCTCAATGTCTCAGTTCGTAATATTCAAAGCCAGTGCTTAAATTATTCTTGCAGTTCGTATCCCTAGACACGTGTTTCCTGCTTCCGCATTCATCAGTAGGGAAAAAATGACATATTCTTAGGTTGCTGTGCATGCTGCTGTTATTGATCAGGACCAGTTCCTCTCCCAGCATACAGGCTCTGCTCCCGAGCTCGTCAGCTCCTCGGCTCATGAGAGCCTAATTTGTAACAACTGTGGGGGTGGGAGCGCGCCCGGACATGCTCAGCGAAATTACCTCTTGCATCCTGGTAAATGTAGTTACTCATATCTCGCTCAATGTCTCAGTTCATTATATTCAAAGCCAGTGCTTAAATTATTCTTGCAGTTCGTATCCCTAGACACGTGTTTCTTGCTTCCGCATTCTTCAGTAGGGAAAAAATGACATATTCTTAGGTTGCTGTGCATGCTGCTGTTATTGATCAGGACCAGTTCCTCTCCCAGCATACAGGCTCTGCTCCCGAGCTCGTCAGCTCCTCGGCTCACAAGAGCCTAATTTGTAACAACTGTGGGGGTGGGAGCGCGCCCGGACATGCTCAGCGAAATTACCTCTTGCATCCTGGTAAATGTAGTTACTCATATCTCGCTCAATGTCTCAGTTCGTAATATTCAAAGCCAGTGCTTAAATTATTCTTGCAGTTCGTATCCCTAGACACGTGTTTCTTGCTTCCGCATTCATCAGTAGGGAAAAAATGACATATTCTTAGGTTGCTGTGCATGCTGCTGTTATTGATCAGGACCAGTTCCTCTCCCAGCATACAGGCTCTGCTCCCGAGCTCGCCAGCTCCTCGGCTCACGAGAGCCTAATTTGTAACAACTGTGGGGGTGGGAATGCGCCCCGACATGCTCAGCGAAATTACCTCTTGCATCCTGGTAAATGTAGTTACTCATATCTCGCTCAATGTCTCAGTTCGTAATATTCAAAGCCAGTGCTTAAATTATTCTTGCAGTTCGTATCCCTAGACACGTGTTTCTTGCTTCCGCATTCATCAGTAGGGAAAAAATGACATATTCTTAGGTTGCTGTGCATGCTGCTGTTATTGATCAGGACCAGTTCCTCTCCCAGCATACAGGCTCTGCTCCCGAGCTCGTCAGCTCCTCGGCTCACAAGAGCCTAATTTGTAACAACTGTGGGGGTGGGAGCGCGCCCGGACATGCTCAGCGAAATTACCTCTTGCATCCTGGTAAATGTAGTTACTCATATCTCGCTCAATGTCTCAGTTCGTAATATTCAAAGCCAGTGCTTAAATTATTCTTGCAGTTCGTATCCCTAGACACGTGTTTCCTGCTTCCGCATTCATCAGTAGGGAAAAATGACATATTCTTAGGTTGCTGTGCATGCTGCTGTTATTGATCAGGACCAGTTCCTCTCCCAGCATACAGGCTCTGCTCCCGAGCTCGTCAGCTCCTCGGCTCATGAGAGCCTAATTTGTAACAACTGTGGGGGTGGGAGCGCGCCCGGACATGCTCAGCGAAATTACCTCTTGCATCCTGGTAAATGTAGTTACTCATATCTCGCTCAATGTCTCAGTTCGTAATATTCAAAGCCAGTGCTTAAATTATTCTTGCAGTTCGTATCCCTAGACACGTGTTTCTTGCTTCCTCATTCATCAGTAGGGAAAAAATGACATATTCTTAGGTTGCTGTGCATGCTGCTGGTATTGATCAGGACCAGTTCCTCTCCCAGCATACAGGCTCTGCTCCCCAGCTCGTCAGCTCCTCGGCTCACGAGAGCCTAATTTGTAACAACTGTGGGGTTGGGAGCGCGCCCGGACATGCTCAGCGAAATTACCTCTTGCATCCTGGTAAATGTAGTTTCTCATATCTCGCTCAATGTCTCAGTTCGTAATATTCAAAGCCAGTGCTTAAATTATTCTTGCAGTTCGTATCCCTAGACACGTGTTTCTTGCTTCCGCATTCATCAGTAGGGAAAAAATGACATATTCTCGTGAGCCGAGGAGCTGACGAGCTCGGGAGCAGAGCCTGTATGCTGGGAGAGGAACTGGTCCTGATCAATAACAGAAGCATGCACAGCAACCTAAGAATATGTCATTTTTTCCCTACTGATGAATGCGGAAGCAAGAAACACGTGTCTAGGGATACGAACTGCAAGAATAATTTAAGCACTGGCTTTGAATATTACGAACTGAGACATTGAGCGAGATATGAGTAACTACATTTACCAGGATGCAAGAGGTAATTTCGCTGAGCATGTCCGGGCGCGCTCCCACCCCCACAGTTGTTACAAATTAGGCTCTCGTGAGCCGAGGAGCTGACGAGCTCGGGAGCAGAGCCTGTATGCTGGGAGAGGAACTGGTCCTGATCAATAACAGCAGCATGCACAGCAACCTAAGAATATGTCATTTTTTCCCTACTGATGAATGCGGAAGCAAGAAACACGTGTCTAGGGATACGAACTGCAAGAATAATTTAAGCACTGGCTTTGAATATTACGAACTGAGACATTGAGCGAGATATGAGTAACTACATTTACCAGGATGCAAGAGGTAATTTCGCTGAGCATGTCCGGGCGCGCTCCCACCCCCACAGTTGTTACAAATTAGGCTCTCGTGAGCCGAGGAGCTGACGAGCTCGGGAGCAGAGCCTGTATGCTGGGAGAGGAACTGGTCCTGATCAATAACAGCAGCATGCACAGCAACCTAAGAATATGTCATTTTTTCCCTACTGATGAATGCGGAAGCAAGAAACACGTGTCTAGGGATACGAACTGCAAGAATAATTTAAGCACTGGCTTTGAATAATACGAACTGAGACATTGAGCGAGATATGAGTAACTACATTTACCAGGATGCAAGAGGTAATTTCGCTGAGCATGTCCGGGTGCGCTCCCACCCCCACAGTTGTTACAAATTAGGCTCTCGTGAGCCGAGGAGCTGATGAGCTCGGGAGCAGAGCCTGTATGCTGGGAGAGGAACTGGTCCTGATCAATAACAGCAGCATGCACAGCAACCTAAGAATATGTCATTTTTTCCCTACTGATGAATGCGGAAGCAAGAAACACGTGTCTAGGGATACGAACTGCAAGAATAATTTAAGCACTGGCTTTGAATATTACGAACTGAGATATTGAGCGAGATATGAGTAACTACATTTACCAGGATGCAAGAGGTAATTTCGCGGAGCATGTCCGGGCGCGCTCCCACCCCCACAGTTGTTATTTATATTTATATAAGAAGTATTTACTTTCCCTACTGTTGCACTCACTGGAGTTGGAATAGTAAATTTAACCCCTACGCTATCCAACGCTTTCCCTACTGTTACACTCACTGGAGTTGGAATAGTAAATTTAACCCCTACGCTATCCAAAGCTTTCACTATTTTTGCACTCTCTGGAGTTGGAATAGTAATTTTTACCCCTACGCTATCCAACACTTTCCCTACTGTTACACTCATTGGAGTTGGAATAGTAAATTTAACCCCTACGCTATCCAAAGCTTTCCCTATTTTTGCACTCTCTGGAGTTGGAATAGTAATTGTTACCCCTACGCTATCCAACACTTTCCCTACTGTTGCACTCATTGGAGTTGGAATATTAAATTTAACCCCTACGCTATCTAAAGCTTTCCCTACTGTTACGTTCTCTGGAGTTGGAATAGTCATTTTTACCCTTACGCTATCCAACGCTTACCCTACTGTTACACTCACTGGAGTTGGAATAGTACATTTTACCCCTACGCTATCCAATACTTACCCTACTGTTACACTCACTGGAGTTGGAATAGTACATTTTACCCCTACGCTATCCAACGCTTACCCTACTGTTACACTCACTGGAGTTGGAATACTAATTTAAACCCCTACGCTACCCAACGCTTTTCCTACTGTTGCACTCACTGGCGTTGGAATAGTAATTTTAACCCCTACGCTATCCAACGCTTTTCCTACTGTTACACTCTCTGGAGTTGGAATAGTAATTTTAACCCCTACGCTATCCAATGCTTTCCCTACTGTTGCACTCACTGGAGTTGGAATAGTAATCTTAACCCCTACGCTATTCAACGCTTGCCCTACTGTTACACTCTCTGGAGTTGGAATAGTAAATTTTACCCCTACGCTATCCAACGCTTACCCTACTGTTACACTCATTGGAGTTGGAATAATAATTTTTACCCCTACGCTATCCAGCGCTTTCCCTACTGTTGCACTCGCTAGAGTCGTTAGAGTACATTTAGCCCTCTCGCTATCCTACGGTAAAAATATTGTATATGTTTTGTTAATAATATGTAGATTATATATATAACTATTAAAAAAAAATGCAAGTTACATTAATTATTTCTTAATTTTACGTTTATTTAAGTATTTTAAATATGTTTATATTTATTTCATTTATTGTTATATTACTTTTAAGTTACTTTTAACATACTTAAAAAATTCGATATTTTGACATTCTATATTTTTTACACTTGATATTTTGGAGTCAATATTTTTGTACTTACCTGTTTGAAGATAGGAAGTCGATATTCTGTCAGTCGATATTTTATCCTCGATATTTTGGCATCTCGATATTTTGTCTGTCGATGTTCTGTCAGTGATCCGCACCTGCCTGAGGTTGAAAGAGGAAAGAGTAGCCCTGCTAAAAACTTCCTTTAATGAACAAAGAATTCGCACACGCAGACAAGCAGTTCTCGCTTGCTTTGATCCAGGTCTTCCGCCACTAAATGGAAAGTTGGTGAAATTCCTGAAACTAGTGGTACTGAAACTAACAAGCCAAGAATTTGGCCCTGATTAGACCTAAGGAGCGACGGCAATAACCAGACGCAACGAACAATGCTCACCTCCCATACCCCACTGTTTTTAGCACTGCTACTTTTATAACTAAAGGATTCTTGTTTTAAAATTTTTCTTTTAACTTTCACCTGAGAATACGTGCACTCAAATGTATTTTTGTAATGGTTTTAATGAACATAAAACAATAAATTTTACTTACTTACTATGC